>NW_026461352.1:0-67733 GCF_021730395.1 Mercenaria mercenaria | reverse complement strand
TACATGTGCAAAGCTGATTGTTCCATTTTTATTTGTTACCTTATTTCATGCCAAGCCTTGGCAAACTTCGTAAATTTACGAACTACTTCTTTTGAAGACTTTTAAAATCCAGTTAATGTATTAGTTTATATGAAATTTTTACAATTATTCCATTCGTAAATTTACGAACTTGTCTTAATTAATAATATCTTAGCGCTAAAACTTAAGTATGTTTTTACTTCTTATGAAATGCCATTAAACGGTTGTTCGTAAATTTACGAACTTTATTATATTTGAAAATTTCCAAATAACATCGCTTTTGGCAAACTTCGTAAATTTACGAACTACTTCTTTTGAAGACTTTTAAAATCCAATTTATGTATTAGTTTGTATGAAATTTTTACGACTTATTCCATTCGTAAATTTACGAACTTGTCTTAATTAATAATATCTTAGCGCTAAAACTTAAGTATGTTTTTGTTTCTTATGAAATGCCATTAAACGGTTGTTCGTAAATTTACGAACTTTATTATATTTGAAAATTTCCAAATAACATTTTTATTATGTATTATATGTATTATATATATATGAAATAAATGTATCATGACATGTCATTTTATGTGTTGATTTTTACTTCCGTTGAAAAATTTACGAAGAAAGTATGTTGTAAATTGGGGAAAAAAGCACGTAAATTTTTAGGTGATGAGGTTAAATGTGTGAAGAAAAGCGTGTTGATTTTTTCTTCGCTAAAAAATTACGAAGAAAGACAAACAGAATTTGGAAAAAAAGCGCGCTTTTTTTTAAGGTTTTGGCTGAAAAAGAGGAATCTCGATATAAAATCCTCTTTTAAAATACAACCAGTTATATGCGAAGCAAATCTACAACAATCTGATGTACATGATTCATCAAAATTGTTATTAGACAGCTCTGATTTACAGAAAATGACTTTCAGATATTATTAGTTACACTGCCTGTTGGTGACAGGATACGGGATATATGCTGTCGAGGAAACCCATATCAGACGAGAGCGAAGCTTGAGCCTGATATGGATTTTTGAGACAGCGTATGTCCCGTATCCTGTAACCAACAAGCTGTGTAACGATTTTATCTTGCCGACTACCCTTTACTTACATGCTATAATCGACACATTTTGCAAATAAATAAAGCTACGTACAGTGCAGTCTGGAATCCTTCAGTCATTTGTTTGGTCGTCATGTTTTGTTTATAGTTGATTTACACCAGCCATAAAATGCACAGTGAACTGTATTTTGATTAAAACACAAAACACAAAAGCTCATTTACACAGGTTATGAACTGGTTTAGATCAGAAACACACACAAAAAAAAGCTTTTTGTTCCATCCTTTCGAAAATCACTAGATTTCACGACGTCAGAAATATCTTGAAACTTCGGCTTTCATCTCGTTTCCTGTTAAATCCTTTGATCCAGCAACAAACTGATGAGTAACAAATATGCCAATTCCTTTGTTTTACGATGATTTAACATAGAACAAGATTTCAACGTGTTTCTCATACTGTACGGAGTTATTCCGCTTTTACAGCAAACTTTTGTAAAACTTCACGAGCCTTAACTAAGTAGAATGAAAACGGCAAGCAAACACTAAATTTACTCTCGGAAATAATATCGATCGCTGGAGCTAATTAATAATCTGACTTGATTCAAGTACGCCAGTGATGCGGCAGCCATTTTGTTTTAATCAAAATTCATATCTGCAATGTACTTGCAGGATATGGAATATATCCTTCTCCACGTGACGTCTATAGACCAATAGAAATACAAGAAACTTGTAGGAGGCAAGATAGATGTACATACGATGTATATTTATATAATTATATTAAATTTATATTTTATGTTAATATAACATCTGTCAGTCGTTTGATATTTTGATACCTATAGAAAAACAACAATGCTCTGATGGCTATTTTAAATGTCCAAGAAGCTATTGTGTTCCTAACCATCACGTATGTGATGGCCGCGTGCACTGTCCAGATGGAACAGATGAAATGAACTGTTGTGAGTACAAATATATTGTTATAATAATCAGTAAACGTAAATCATCAGTTATTTTGCAGATAAGAACACTTCAAAAGAGTGAACAGTTGATATTTATTCACTCAAAGTTATCAAAAGAGGTTAATACAATTTATGATTCCATTCAAGAAATTCTACAAAATTTCAATAATGATGATATTTGAATTCTTGATTATGACAACCCACCTGAAAATAAAGTAATATTTAAAGAAATAAATTTGTTCAAGATTTATGCAAAAGTTAATTGTAGATTGTCAGTATATGAAACAGAGTTTAGTTTTCCTTGCTTTAAGCTATTTCTCAAAGAAGGTTTTAGTCAGTATAACCTTTAAATGTTACTGCATTCTATTCTTGATGAAAATTGTTTTCCAATCTATAAACGCTATTAAGTTATGTTCTTGTAATAAGATTTCTTTAAACAAAAAAGTTATTGAATTCATTCTGAAATTTATCCGAAACTAATATACGTTATTGGATGTATTTGTTTAAGCCTCAACTTACTTTGTAGAAGAATTGACGTAACACATTCTGATGTTTCAAAAACGATATGGTGCATCGACTTTTCAGACATCATGTGAAAAAAAATAGAATAATAAATAACTTTGGCATGCTATCTCCATTTAACCAGATTCTATGCCTTCTAAAGTCAACTCTGCAACATGTTTTTTTTTTTCAGCCTCGCTCCAAGGCATCCAAAATATTTTTATTCACTTCTTCGGTTTGGACAGTGACAAAGTTGAGGCCGCAGGCAACCTAGCTGCGCAACTGTACAGAAAAGAGTTAAACATTCAAATATTCAGCGTGGTCAAAACAATAATCAAAGCGAACAGTGACCCGCCAATGTCTAGATACTTGATAAGAACGCATACGGTGACTTCAGTTATACCTTTAATCAAAAGGTTTCAGGAAGAATATAATGTGTCATTGGATAATTTTGAGACAGACATGAATGAGGTATTAAGACATGATAATACAAGTGAGACAATGTCGATTTTTCTACAAAATAGGCAGCTAACTGAAGAAGAAGAAACTATATTAAATAGAACTAATACGGCGATATCATCTCAGTTCAGCTTTAGAGTAGAAAGAGACGAGACGTTAAACAAGGAACTACAAATGCCGCTGTCCCAGTCCAGTCCGTCAAAATATGTTAGGATCAAAAATTGGAAAATTCTAAGAAGCGGAGGATCTTTACTTTTTCAGAGAACCTTTAATGGTAAGGACGTATTACGTATAATTAATATGCCAAAAAAATGACACGCTTTGTTTAGTATATATGCAAATGAGTACTCCCAAGCAAGGAAATAAATACTGTAGCTGAGGAAGATAATGTTGTTGACTTTTTAAAATTACTATCGCACCTTTACTTAGTAGACTGTTTATCTTTTTATTCAAGACCGAAATTAAATAGTTAAGGTATGAAAAGGGTGCATAATGTTATTACTAGTAGTTGTGTCAATACCTATTCATTCATGTGTGTGTATTTTGTCATAGTGTATGCCGTATTTAGACTATCCTAGAGAGAGGGGATGGTGATGGCTGTTTGAACATGGTTGTTCCTATTTGACCTTTACCCTTCTTTATCTGTGAGGTAATTTGTTGTATCAATAAGCTTGTGTGGACTTTGAAGAATTCAGTCCAGAAACCAGCTCATAATTGTTAGAATGACTTAATCTATCTCAGGCTGTGTATTTCATAATGCCTGATAATTGTGCTGCAAAATGTTTTTAGCATTTCATTTTTAAAAAGGTGCAACATTTTTTATGCAAATGATTTGCGCGGTGTAGCAATGCCTTCGTTTCTTTAGTTTTTGAGAAATCTGGTTATAAATACGTACACACGCACACACACTGATACAGAGTTTCAGTGTAAGGGCGTGCGATCTTTTTATCCGTGAGATCATTTAATGATGCTATAAGCCATTGTGCAGATTGAATGAAGTTAGTCCAAAGTTGTAAAGAAACAGGCTAACAAAGAAATCATTTAGTTGAATAGGGCATTATTTTGAAAATTGTCTGTCAGATTTTTTTTAATCTGTTAGACTGTGTATTTCAGGCTTTAATGTCATAATTCTTATCACAAATACCAAATACAAGTATCTTTATTTCACTCAGGTCATGGTACAAGCTAATACATACAAATACTTAAAGTCAAAACGATAGATAGCAATATCCATGAATCTTATGATCGCGGCGGCGAAACAACGCCGAGATCACAACACTACTGGATCGATTGTTTCTATACCTCACGTGGAAATATGAAAAACGTACTATGACCGGAAGTGTTCTCTTTCATGAGACGCTGGATTGCTTGCTTTTCCTACGGCTGATTTAAATATCAATCACTTAAAATCATGCTGCGCTGGATCAAGTGAATCAGTACAAAAAAGAGAGTAATAATTGCAGCTACGTGGAATGCATTGTGTTTTATGTAGTTACCAGTTTGATATTATGTACATTTGGCTATTTAAAAAACGCGTGAGCGCTTTCTTCAACTGTGAACAGTCCAATACATTTTATGCCAAAATTGTAAACTACATAACCACAATGAATTCCTTAAATGAAATGAAAAGTCGTCCTTTTTTATTCAGAACTAAATTCAAAAATGGTTATGTCCATCATTTCACTACCTATGAATTATCAGGCAATGTTGATATATAATGTTGCAATTCTTAAAATTGGCGCGCATATAGAAAAAGTAAGAATAAGACGTCAAACTGACTCCAAAAAAACTCGGGCGAATGGATGGGAATAATGAGTCTCACGTTAACATTTTGTGTATTTCACCTAGGACATTGAAACTTCAGACGTATGTTGGTCTTGATTTGTACATGACCCCTATTGATTTCAAAGGTCAAAGTCACATAAATATAAACATTGAAAATGGCTTTTTTTCTTATTTTGATTTTTTACACCAATTTACAAAGTAATATGGACGGCTTTGTAACAAGGTATACTTCACAAAGTCCTATTACAGTCTTTTTTTTATTTCTTTCATTCATTTTCTGCCTGTCCATTCCTTTTTCCCCTTTTTCTTTCAGTAGTGCTTATTAAGTTGGGGGATATTTATTGTATACCTCTTTTTGAACTTTAACTCATTAACACTTAATTCGGAAAACCCGGCCAAAAAGCCATCAGGCGTTAGCTGCTTGTTAAAATGATTGCTTAGCAAATTACCAACCACATGCTCCTAAACCAAGAGTTTACAGAAAAACGCCATGAAGCAAAACATTTGAAACCCAAGCTTGAGCGGAAATGGCGGAAATTTTCAACTATCAATCGACCATATCAATTTTCAAGAGACCAATGTGCTATTGTAAATAAAGTTCTCATTCAGGCCAAGACAGTCTACCGTTCTGATAGGGCAAAATCTTGTGGCCTTTACCACAATGACTTGGAAAAGGGAACCGAAAATCTGCTAGCAGAAAGCCAAAATGCTGCCACACTCACCAGTTAATTCTCAGAAGTTTAGAAACTTTTTCATCAATCCGATTGAAAACATTCAGAATGACATTATGTTGCATTTCCAGACATTTACATAGCATTGTGAAGTAGTGAACACACTTGTTGATTTTGGTCCTGCAACGACAGAAAAGAAAAAAAATCGCCAAAATAGTCCTGTGAACTTGATCCCTTACCAACATTTGAAAAAATTTCTTGATCAATAATAAAAACTATATATGATTATATTTTGGAAGCATCGTATGCAACCAAGCAAGTAATAGCAGACTCGGATTCATTGAGTCTGCTCACGAGAGGTAATGGAAAGTACAACTTCCCTCACGCCTCTTAGCACCAGCTTAAGCGGAATTCTATTACATACATGTTGAATGGACTCCATGATCCCAGAGGGTCAGAAAATATAAAAACACTGAATCTACTGTTGATATCAAATATTATAAATGCATCAATATTCAATAAAGTTCGGTTTAAGAGTGCGAAATAAGAACCTTGCTTAAGACACCAGGTTTTGAACCAAATATTCTCAAAATCTATAGGCATGTGTTCAACCGCCCGTTTTTTTTTTCAAAAATGAGTCTTGGGAGAAGTAGCAAATACGCGTCTTGGACGGGACTTTAATGACAATAAACTATACATACAGAAAGCTTCATTCAGTTGAGTCAGATTCTATAAAGGTACAAAATGAGACATCCTCAAATCTCTTGACCAGAACGCGTGCTAATCAATGTGTCTGCAGCTTTCGGCACGACTGACCACCAAACACTGCTTCATCGCATCGAACATCATTCATTTCGGAGTCACAGACAAAGGACATGCATGAATGTCGTCAAAGCTAAGTTGCTGCTATCAAAAGTGTGCGTTGATGGTGACACCTATGTTGATGAAGTACAATGTGTCCCAGGGATCTGTACTTTGTTTTGTTGGATTTAACGTCGCGCCGACACAATTAAAGTCATTTGGCGACTGCAGCTTTGATGGTGGAGGTAGACCCTAGGTGCTTCTCTATGCACTATTTCATCACGAGCGGGCACCTGGGTAGCACCACAGACCTTCTGTAAGAGAGGTTCGAAACAACATCGGTAAGGGGAAAGTGATTTCAAGTCAGCGACCTTAACCATGGAGGCCCTGGGATCTGTACTGGGTAGAAAGAACTATATCATGTACATAAAACCCATTGGTGCCATATGCAGACGTCATGGACTGCTTCGTCTTTTCTTAACAGATTACTCTCAGTTATACATGTCCTTGCAGCCAGAAGAAGTTGTGGCTAGAAGTGTAGCATTGCGCCGCATTGAGCTGGTCCAGCTGAAATTATTTCGTGGATGCATTGCAACATAATGGATAAAATGCTAATAAAACGCATGTAATGCTATCCATGTAAAGGCATAACGCCAAGTACATCGCGGACGTCTCGGTGAAGGTCTGCTACTGTGATAAAATCATCAAGACGTGTTAAGAATCTTGGTGCAGTATTGGGCAACAATATGTATATGGAATAGCGAATCAACTGTGTGCTGGGCTGAATATGCACGTAATAGGTCACATCAGACGGTAACTAGTAACCAGTGATGTTAAGAAGACCCTTGTCAATTGCCTGGTTACGTTACAGTTAGATTACTGAAATGGCATTCAGAACAGCACACTTTAACAATTTCAACATGTCCAGAATAAGGCAGCTCGCGTTTTCAACATACCTTCCCAATCATATTACTCCGTTACTGAAGGAGCTCTACTGGTTACAAGTAAAATACTAGGTAGAGTACAAGGTTCTGACACACCCTTTTGATGTCCTTCACGATAAGTCCCCTGCCTCTATAAGGGATACAATAGAAATTTATATACATGTCAGAAGACATGCTGTCACTGGTTATGCCAAAGAAATCCGTGATGTATGGCAAACGGAGCTTTTTGAATGCTCCCAAGTTTTGGAACCCCTTTCCGGTTAATATTAAGGAAACTGTCACACCGGCTGCTTTCAAAGCCTGCTAAAACATTTTTTTTTTTTTTTGTAAAACATTTCACATAATGACCGATACATTATTTCAACATCAAAGCGTATCCTAAAATCACTTTTTAATATGTAGATATTGTGTTTGACTTGTTTAGTTATATCTATATGTTTTTTTCGTCCTTTTGTTTTGTACTGAATTTGTGGTTATATTTTTGCAATAAGAGTTCTATATAAATTTGGTATAATAAAAATAATTGAAGCATCATAATCATTGGTTCTACCAAATAACATATGTATACATTTTGATGGTTATTTTTTTTTTTTGGCGATAAAGCAAAGCAAACACACCACGATTTTTACGTTCATCTGTATTCATATCATGCCAAAGACTGACGCTAATTATATTTTAGATCATTAATTATAATTATAGTAATATTACGTATATCGTAAAAAATATCACGGTATCACAAAGAAAGGCACTGATAGAAGAAAGTTTTACGCTATTGATACGATAGTGCCTCAATTTATGACGTCATTAAAATTTCCTGTCGTGGTCTCCAAAAGAGATAAATATAATTTTACATCTATAATCTTTCCGTTTGGTATATGTCGCCGTGAGAATCATTTATTTTCGAGCTTCACTAATTTTCGACATACGCTAAAACCTTTCTACAATATCCAAAGAGCTCTCAAATGAACGCTTGTTGACGGATTCATCTTCTTCATATGAATATTCATCCTTGTTTTTCTGCAGGTTAATACTGGAACACAAACATCTTATTTTTCGAAACCAAATTATACACTTGAATTATACTTCGAGCGAGCATAAGGAACTGCATGATGTTCACGCTTTTTAAGAAACATAAGTTTCAAATTCCGCAGATTTCAAATTTTAAATATATCTTATTATATATTGTATTAGTGTTACTCATTTTCAAGAGTACGTCAGATTTAAAAGGGTATGATCTAAAAACTTGGTCAAATTGTGCGTCATTTGGGAAATAAACAACAACAACAAAATTGTGTTATATGAGGGTGACCGATACCTTAACTACTAGATCACCATTCCCTTCGAGCCAATATTCTCTGGAATTTTATTTCAGGTTTAGCGCTGTTTTTCAACAGTATTTTAGTTTTGCAACCAATCCTTATGGGTTCTATACAAATACTACCTTGTTCTCCGCGATAGTGTGCTAATTTTCAATATGAAAAATCAGAGTTGGAGGACAAATAATTTCAGACACTACCTCTTATATCAAATCCTCATGAAGAGCATAAACCAAGACCTACATTGAATTCACGACCTACGACCCGTAGACCATACGCTCTCTGTATTTTATTATATTGAGCTGTAGAACCAAAGTTGTTTGTATATATGTTCGAAATATGTGCAGGTAGTTCATCCGAAGAAGCTTATAAAATGTCAGGTCCTTGGAACTAAGTGGGGGTTGTTTTTATTTGTTTTGTTTTAAGTTTAAAATATCTATATTTCCTTCGCATGCATGCAACGGAGTTTAACTGATGTTACATTTCTTAACTATTTTTCTCCATTTTCTGCTTTTAGTAAAATCATATTAATTTGTCGATGTTATTGATTTTATTAAATGCGTCCTTCGCATTACACTTAACACACTAGTTTTTGTTGTTATTTTTGTCAGTTGATAAGAATATGTAAAGCGAATGATCACAGGTTTCAATGCTTACTGACCACGCGCAGAACAATTTTGAGGATAGAATGTAAATATTTAAGTTTGATGATAAAATCTGCTGAGTATTTATTTATTATCATGAATAAACGTCAAACTGATAACGTTAAATTTCAGGTGATCCAACATGCCGGAACGCTTTTCGTTGTAGCTTCAGCCATGTATGCATATCTTTGTGGCAGGTTTGTGACAATAAACAACAGTGTCCGCATGGAGACGATGAAGAATTATGTGATTTCAAATGTCCGAATAATTGTACATGCGAAGGCTATAAGGCCATTTGTCCAGGCTTATCGTATAATGTTTTCAATCTCTTATCAAGTACCACACGCACTTTGGATGCAACATACTGCACTGGATTGAACGGGACGCTAG
The DNA here is from genome assembly GCF_021730395.1 of Mercenaria mercenaria. Lineage (NCBI taxonomy): Eukaryota > Metazoa > Mollusca > Bivalvia > Venerida > Veneridae > Mercenaria > Mercenaria mercenaria. The sequence goes on along the minus strand of NW_026461352.1, from coordinate 58,210 downwards.
ATATACGACAAAACTTTTTCTTCTTAATAGAATTGAATATTTCATTTTCAAATATAAAATCAATCTCAATGGAATCCTTTTCGCAAACCAAAAATCTATTGAAGTTGGATTTAAGTTATAATTTACTCACTGTTATCCAAGCGAACTTGTTTAATAAACTAAAATATTTACGAATGTTACTCCTTCTTGGAAACGAATTGATATCCGTAATTGAGCCTGTTGCTTTTAATGGATTGACAGTAAAACAAATAACTGTTTCTCACACGAAATTGAAAGTTATTTATAAAGATAATTTCAATGGATTAAACCTAACAAGACTGGACTTATCACATAATTTAATTGAAACGGTGGAAGACTTTGCTTTTGAGCGCTTGACAGTAAATCAACTGGACATGACTTTTAATCCAATAAAGAACTTTGGGAAAGCAATGTTTAAGGGTTTGTTAGGCTTAAAAAGACTTAAAACACCAATGTACAAATTCTGCTGCATGCGCCCAATTTATTTGGAAGAGAAAAACTGTTTTCCGCACAGAGATGAATTTTCGTCGTGTGGAGATTTGATGAGGCGAACTTCTCTTCAGTTTTTACTTTGGATCATCGGTCTACTGGCTATTTCTGGAAATATTTTCTCAATTGTGTTTCGTGTCTTTTTTGACAAGAAACGTTTAAAAATGGTGTATGGAATTTTTGTGGTAAATCTTGCTGCGTCCGATTTATTAATGGGAATCTATATGACTATCATTGCCATTGCTGACACGGTGTACCGAAATAGGTGAGCAATTTGTTTCAGTAATTATCGCAGTGAAGTAAATTACAAAATTCTGTATAAATATACCTGTCCTTATGTCTGTGCATCCTGTTGCTTTTATGGTTTTATCAGTTTCTAGTTTTTTTTGTACTGCGGTAATTATTTGATAATATGTAGCTTTTGTGACATTTTGATTTTAATGGTGTTTATAAAAAAAGCAACACTTGTTCCATCTTTGATATGACTATGTGCAGCTACCTTCACTTTCCATTTAAATTTCATAATTTATTCTTACTGTACTACTGTACTATTACTGTACTATTTTAAGCTTTTTTGGTTTTTCTTTTCTTTATAATCCACCTTCCAGTATTTAAATAGAAACATAAACAGAAAAATCGGTGACGTAATATGATGGTAGCCTTACAAAAGATATCGTTTTATCTAATATAGTTTTTGTACTGTTTTGATTAGTTATGTACTATTTCCTGAAATTATTGTTTATTTATCTTCCTTTTGTTCACAGATATATTGAAGAAGATGAATACTGGAGAAAAAGCGCTTGGTGCAGCTTGGCCGGAATACTGTCTACCGTTTCTTCTGAAGCCAGTGTGCTATTTATTTGCCTTATTACTGTCGATAGGCTTCTCGTTATCAAATATCCCTTTGGATCAGTGCGAATTTCGACAAATCTGGCTAAAGCGATGGTCATATTTTGCTGGAGTGTTTGTTTGCTTATAGCTATCTTACCAGTAGTTCAGTCACACTATTTCGGAGATCAGTTCTACTCTAAATCCGCAGTGTGTCTAGCTTTGCCACTGACAAAAGATCGGTCAGCCGGTTGGATGTACTCAATTGTTATCTTTATTGGTTTCAATTTCATAACATTTATTATGATAGCACTTGGCCAAGCAATGATCTATTATGAAGTTAGGCATCAGTCATCAGTGATGAAAAAGAAAAGCTCTGCAAGACGAAATGATCTAAAAGTTGCGAGGAATCTGTTACTTCTTGTAACAACAGATTTTGCCTGCTGGTTTCCGATTGGATGCATGGGTATGTTTTTCCTAATTTCCTAAATGGCAGTATTTTCACTCAAATGATGAGTATATTATATAAATTTAACATGCTTGCCTATGTAAAACAATGATTTCCGAACCCGAAGGACAGTGTAAATTGGAAAATCGCCCGTGTTTTAAAGGCAGACATCTTAAATAATTGATTTTGCCTACCGTTGATATAATTGCAAAATTGTCGACGTTATTGTAAAATACAAACTCTTTTAGGGAAAAGGCCAGGTAGTCTCCTAACATTGTATTTTCCTAGTAGGAATGCTGGAAAATACTTTCCATTTCATAATTATTTTTATAAGCTCCACAGATACAGTTTTAAATTTTGATACGTTCAGCCGTCCTGAAACTTTAAATGGTCGAAACTTGGTACCGGTTCTGTGAAGCACTTTTATTTACAACAATAGCTCGTAGAACATGAAATGCCCTCCCTTCATGCATTTGGTAATTGCACAAGGAACAGAAATTATATGATCACTGTGCACTGGGTGTTTGACTTACTGACCTCAAATCGATAATTATGGGTCATTTACCAAACATAAGTAAACTCTGTATCAAATGTGATCTTAGACCAAAGTATTCTCCAGTTATTTGGCAAAAAACTTTATACTGTTCTGGCTTCATGTGATCTTGACCTTTGACCTACTGACCTCAAAATCAATAGGGGTCATCTGCTAATCATGACCAAGCTTCCTATCAACGTTCAAAATCCTAGGCTCAAGTGTTCTAGATTTATCATCCGGAAACTGTTTAACTCTTCTGGGTCACTGAGACCTTGACCTAGGACCTTAAAATCATTAGGGGTGGTACTGACAATCCTCCCTATCAACTTTCATGATCCTAGACCCAAGCTTTCTTGAGTCATCTGGAAATCGTTTAAATGTACCGGGTCACTGTGACCTTGACGTATGATCTACTGACCTCAAAATCAATAGGGGTAATTTGCTGGTCATGGCCAAGCTCCCTATCAACTTTCATGATCCTAGGCCCAAGTGTTCTAGAGTTACCATCCGGAAACCGTTTAATTGTTCCAGGTACTGTGACCTTGACCTTTGACCTAAAAATCAATAGGGGTCATTTGCTAGTCATGACAAACCTCCCTATCAACTTTCATGATCCTAGGTCTAAGCGTTTTTGAGTTATCATCCGGAACTGCACCGGGCTACTGTGACCTTAGCCTTTGACCTACTGATCTCAAAATCAATAGGAGCCATCTGCTGGTCATGACCAACTTCCTTATTAACTTTCATGATCCTAGGCCCAAGTGTTCTTGAGTCCTCATCTGGAAATCGTGTCACTACTCTGGGTCACTGTGACCTTGACCTTTGGGCATCTGACCTTAAAGTCATTAGGGGTCATTTGCTGGTCATGACCAACCTTCCTTTTAACTTTCATGATCCTAGGCTTAAGCGTTCTTGAGTAATCATCCGGAAACCAGTTGGTCTACGGACCGACCGACATCTGCAAAACAACATACCCCATCTTCTTCGAAGGTGGGCGGGTAGGGGGCATAATTAGTCCAGCTTTACTTCACTGAGTCTTGTGGAGCATGTAGGTTAATTCCCCATGCCTCTTAATTGATACTGGATAGAATTGTAGATAATGTTGTTTTGGCCCAAACCAAGCGTATATATTTATTCTAGCAGAAATATTACGCATACATATGTGCTTATATACAATAAAATGCTATTAAACGGAATGGCAGCACTGTTTTGCATTGTATTTTTAAATCATTGTAAAGCAAAATAATGAGTTTTAAAAATCGACCTAAAATGAGAATGGTATACACCTGGTAGCATGAATCAATTAACGGAAAATATATATTATTAAATATTCAGTATTTTTCGGCTCTTCTTCCAACATAAACAAAAGAATTGTCATCATGTTTACATATTAACCGGGAACGTTTTAGAAATGGATTGGTTCAAAATAATTTTGCTAAAGTAAAGAGTGTGATTGACATCGTAAACAGTGAACTGTTTGTTCTTAAATTTCAAACTGAAAAAATGTGGTTTTTTTCAAAATTTGTCAAATTTTCATACACTAGCATTGATGCCATGCTAAACATTCTTTTTTTATTTTTACCACAATTGATATTTGATAGTATCACGTTTGTAGAAATAATTTATTTGAAGCATTTCATTCTGGAGCTATCGCTTTTAAGAAACGATTTTGTTTTACAAATATATTATGGGTTAAAGATGAATATCTGTTACCTTTAAAACTTTTGTATTTGAATCTTCAATAATTAACTGTTATTTCCACTGGGGTCTTCTGCTAATCATGACCAATCTTCCTATTATTTACTGGCCGAGTCTCTGTGGAAATTCATGTATCATTTGATCCAGTTAATTAATGATGAGTTTATGTGTACTATCTAAATTATAACGTCTACAACTATTACACTGAAAAATAGTACAATAATATATATTATTTAACACACATAGACGTATTATTTCATGATGCACTTTTATCAGCCATTTGTGGCGTCTAAACGTCGACGTCCATTTGACGCGTCGACGTCATTTCCGTATTTCACGTATCATTGTGTATGTTATTGTCAACTGAAGAAGCTGATAAAAGCGAAACATGTTTTGACAAACCTGTGTTTTTAAATAAATTGTTGGACAATACAGGGGTATAAACATATAGGTGAAAGTAGTATATTCGAAAACATACAGCCCAGTCAGGATAAAACCTAAATCTTTTTACTCTGCAATAAAATACCTTTTCAGCAAAGGACATTATTAGTTACACTGCTTGTTGGTGACCGGATACGGGATATACGCTGTCGAGGAAACCCATATCAGACGAGAGCGAAGCTCGAGCCTGATATGGATTTTCGAGACAGCGTATGTCCCGTATCCTGTCACCAACAAGCTGTGTAACGATTTTATCTTGCCGACTACCCTTTACTTACATGCTATAATCGACACATTTTGTAAATTAACAAAGCTACTTACAATGCACTGGAATCCTTCAGTCAATTGTTTGGTCATCATGTTTTGTTTATAGTTGATTTACACCAGCCATAAAATGCACAATGACCTGTATTTTGATTAAATCACAAAACACAAAAGCTCATTTACACAGGTTATGCACTGGTTTAGATCAGAAACACAAAAAAAGCTTTTTGTTCCATCCTTTCGAAAATCACTGGATTTCACGATGTCAGAAATATCTTGGAACTTCGGCTTTCATCCCGTTTCCTGTTAAATCCTTTATCTTGCACGTAGATTAAATGATCATGCAACAAACTGCCGAGTAACAAATATGCCAATTCCTTTGTTTTACGATGGTTTAACATAATACAAGATTTCAACATCCGTGTTTCCCATACTGTACAGAGTTATTCCGCTTTTACGGCTAACTTTTGTAAAACTTCACGAGCCTAAACTAAGTAGAATGAAAACGGCAAGAAAACACTAAATTTACTCTCGGAAACGATATCGATCGCTGGAGCTAAATAATAATCTGACTTGATCCAAGTACGCCAGCGATGCGACAGCCATTTTGTTTTAATCAAAATTCATATCTGCAATGTACTTGCAGGATATGGAATACTAGTATATCTTGTCTCCATGTGACGTCTATTGACCAATAGAAATGCAAGAAACTTGTAGGAGGCAAGATAAATACACAATGTCTGTGCCTTTGGGTGAATACAGACGGGTAAATACAGACTAATCTCATTTATTTTCTACTGTTCCTTTATAGGTCTGATGTCTGTGAATGGATATACTATTCCTGGCGAGGTTTATGCATGGACTGCAGTTTTAGTACTACCAATTAATTCTGCCATTAATCCGTTCTTGTATACATTAATGGCTGTGATAAATAGCAAGGTAAAATTTCATGAACGATTATTCCATGATTCTTTACGTTTAAAGCTGTTAAGTTGTATTTATGTTACGAGGTGAAAGTTGTAATTAATGTACAGCCCATACCTCTAGCCACTACTGGTAATGAACATGTGTATTTTTTTCATTTCATTCGTTACAATAACATATCAAGAATATCGTCCCTGGCCGTACAATTGCTTCCATTTCCTTTTTCAGAAATTCAATCCGAGCATAAACGAACAACAGACCATGTCAAAGTATATAAAAGGTATATTGCAATGAGATAAAACGAATTTACTTAAGCGACCGAGACACATTGAACTACACAAGGCCTTGCATTTCAATTGTATTTCGTATCGTAATTAAACTGTATTTTGACATGCATACCATAATCAGCTTGGAAAGTACCAGAAAAACATATATGCCTTTATTTGCTCTACTGAGTGATACTGTTATGAAAAGCGCTTTAATTTATTTGAATTAAATGTAGAACCAAAATCAAGACTTTAACTGACAAGCCGAAGAAGTTGAACCATGAAAACCATCCTTAGGTTACATGTTTTGTTAATATCACAAACTAACAAACTAATTCGCATAGAGTTGCCACTGTGATATACTATTTATGCTAGCGCTGAGATCACATTCATTCAATATATTTAACGAATACCGATACTTTGTTGCTGGAGTTCTAACTAAACCCGTTAAGCAACACAAAACAAATTGTCTATATTGTAATATACTTCTGTATTTATAGGCAAAAGGAAGGGGTTTTTGCAAGCATATTACGGTATGTGGTTTCCAGATTCAAAAATCGAATTTGATATCTTCAGTCCAGCAAGCGATGTTGTCTCAGAATTGAAGCCTGGTGATCTACTTTGGATATTTGCTGATATTTTTAAGAGCTTGCATTTACATCACAGTCATGGGCTGTTTTACAAAGACATCAACGCCGAGAATGTACTAATATACCTACCATCAAACAGGGTATATATTATTTTACTATGGTCCCATTATCACTGTTTCTTTTTCTTTTGACACCAAATACATTTTGATTTCAACCGATCTCTATCAAATATACATGGTACTTCTTTTACAACATTAGCACGGTTGTTTTCTTGAATCAATGAGGTTGTGCCTTAAATAACAGGATGAAGGGTCTCTAATTGCTTTGTCTTATATTTCTATTTTAAACAATGATTATCCTTTCTGTGAAAACAATGCTCGAAAATATATGATTGTATAGAAATAATTATCAAACAAATACGTTACAGTCGTACCGGCTTCAAGTCATTCGGATCGAGTTGCTTTAATACTTCTATCAAAATATGCCTGCTTTGCTTGAATCTACTATATTTAAAAGGTAACAAATTGCCATTGGAACAAGATAAGACATGGGTGTCATTTTAATTTTATTTATCGCATATAACACCACATTATTAAACCGCTGGTCACAAGGAAAATAGAAATTCCTTTAATTTAGCAATGAAGTCAATGATCTTTTAGAGACATCACAGAACGCGGTCAAGATAAAAATAGCAGAGTGCCTAAATAGGAGGTAATGGAATGTGCGTTTCCAATCACGTCTCCCAGCACTGGTTTAAGAGAATAGCGCTATACAACAGATATATATATATATATATAGCCTATCTTTCGTGGAATTTTCTATTATCTGAATGAACTCCATGAGTCCATAATACTAGAAAATATAACAATTCTGAAGACTTTTTAAAGTTTGCAGTGTGTGTGTTTCTTTACAATTACAATTTCAAACAGAAAAGCCAATACACATTTTGACTCATTCATTGGTATAATATTTTTTGTAGAAATACGGCGGAATCAGAATCAAGCAGAAACCTACTGAATTCTCGAAAAATACTCAACCAAAACAAGACATATGCATGATCGGTGAAATACTAAGGCCATTGGCGAAATGCTAAGATATCAGCAAAGGGCTTATTAGCATCAAATGAACAAACAATTCTTAATCCAATCAGAGTATATCTAGATGTCGCCTTTTCTAACAGATATAATACTAAGACCAGATTTGTATCTAATTATGTTTTAAATTTTTGTTTTGTTGTGTCTGCATTATTGAAGCGGCTCAGTTCTCTTTGAAAACTTGAAGACTTACTTTATTGTATTCTCGTCGGTGTAACTTAAATCACCTTAATTTTTATTTATTTTTACAAAATCGCGCAAAGTGTTTATGTTTTTGGTTGTTTTATATTTTTCATTTTTGTTATTTAGTTTTCCTTTTTACTTATTATGTGTGCATGTGCGTGTATGCGTGTACGTTTGTTTATGCCTTATAACAATTTAACATCAAGTATCAAGTGTTTGCCTTTGTATTTGGTTCCTTTATATTTTTATTTATTTTTTATTTTTTTACTTATTATGTGCGTGCTTGCGCGTGTGTGTGCGTGTTTTTGCCTATTAACAATTTAACATCAAGTTAGGTTTTATTTGATATATATTTTTTTGTTGTTTTAATTATAGTAGCTTTTGGGGCGGCATTATAGTAAATACAGCGTGATCGGTCTGTTACTTTGTCATTTATTGATGGATTTCAAAAATACGAGGCACAAATTATCAGATGACATAACAAATGTGTCGATGGCAAGAACATTAAATCAACTTTTACTTTTTGAATTATCTCCCTTTTATGAATGTCAGTCCGGATTCCCTGTCCGTGCTTTAACTTTGTCACTCATTGAGTGACTTAAACAGAACTTGGTACCAATGATCAGCATAACATGTCGTGTGAAAGAACCTTCCTTTGAGTTATATCCCTTTATTGAATGTTCTATTCCAGGGCATAATTCTAAATTTATTGCGTATGCAAATTAACGCACACTTATTCCAATTAACATGTTAGCTTCAGGTCATTTTATTATTAAATTCAGCCGTAAGCTTCGTCAGCTGTTTTTTACGATACCATGGTTAACATTTGCGCTTTTGTTGCTATTGTTACTTTAAATAATAATTGTTGAAAAAAAAAATACTAATAGATGTATTTTATGAAAATTTACGTAATATCTATTATTTTACCTAAAATAAATGCCAAATGCAACTTTCCTATTAGTTTAACTTGAATAATATATCATATTGCCCAGTAATTTAATATCTTATGAGTAAAATCGTTGTTTTCTTTTCTTCGCATGTGAAATTATTTTTCATATTTACTATTAAGTGATATGATACTTTCGAATTGATTAAAAGACTGCAGCGATCAGGTTTGACGAGGCGCTTATATATATGACAGGGTTATTTTTTTTCTTGTGTTCATGCAGGTATGAACCCTGCTGACTTTTTTTTCAAATGATTTGCTCTCCGTTCAAACATTTTGAAAAACAACTTTTTATCAAATTTTGAATTGAAAGTATGACCATCGGATAGGTAATGATCTAAGACAGTGAGTGCTCACACATATTTCGTTCAGTAATAAGAAAGTTTTCGCCATTTTCCCAATGTTTCGGATTTCACACGGCTGAAATACGAGCGAAAATACAGGGGTTTATTGATATATGAGTGCAGCAAAGTCGCCACAATATCGGAGTGTTCTCTAGCAGGTGTAATAAGTATAATAAACTACTTTTTAATGCTTATTTGAAATATGTTCGGTGTAATAAAATACATATTGTGTTCCTGAGAGAACTATATGAAATATGAAAAAAGTTCACCCCTCGAAATATGAATAGAGATCTTGTCGATATTCATATATCACGAAGTAAACAGTTTTCATATCACCTTCTCGGGAATGTAATATTAATATAAATAAATGTCGTATTTCATTTGAAATCTCTGTTAACAATAAGCTCCAGATCTTAATATGACGTTTTAATATCATCAATTTGTAAGTGACATATATTTTGGAAATAAAAAAGTTATCGAAACCTTTCCAACTCGAGGATGTAGGTCCGAAGCCAAGTTGGGATGAACAGTTCTTCGTGCGAGGAAGCCATACAGCTGGCGTAAGGAAGGACAGTGATTCTGCCCAGGTGATGCCTATCCATGCATTGAACAATGCCTACAAGAGCACCTGGGATCTACCTCTAGCAGTGAAAGCTAGAAAAGTCGCCTAAAAGTAACCTAAGCTGTCGGTTTGATACTAAGCCCTTTTAAACATAAACATAATATACCTTATAAATGTATATATAATGTATTACCGTAAGTTTCAACAAAATCTAGTATGCTATGTTGCCCTTTAAGTTTTTCCATATAGAAAGGTTTTTAGATTTATTATGTTGTTGTTGTTTTTTTAATTTCTTTTATTAATTATTTTTTTAAAGTTTTTGATTACTTATAGCCATAGACTGTTTTGCATTATAATCATATACATATTTCTCAAAATATATCGATTGTTGGGTCTTCAAGTCCATTACCACTTCTTTTGCGCAAAGAAACAATGATCTGAAATAAGTTAGAAATGCCCAGTTAACATTGTTTATTCAGAAGTGATCAATAGGTATCTTACATCTTTTATAGTAATCGGGTCACTTTTACACAGACTTCTTGAGAGTCGTTCTCAGAGCCAGCATTTAACCAACTTGAAGTAAAATAAAATTAAAACACATTTACAGCTTTGATCTATTGATGTTATACCTCGAACAATGCGGAGTTAATTCACATGCTGGTCGATTTTTGCCACTGCTCAGTTGCATATGTTAATTGTATGCGCTATGTCGTTCATAGGAGGAAAATTATTTTACGCTTACTAAGTAGAAACTATCTTTATTTGGTAATGTAATTAACTGATTTCTTGCTTTAAAATGGCATAAGAAATAATAAATTATTTGCTTTTACTTTGACTTTAAAGGGAGAGGCAATGTTGTTTCTAATATGTTAATTCCGACTGCTAGAATTTCTTAAATCATTTAAAGTGAAAGAATTTTCAAAATCGGCTTAAACATGAGAATGTTATGAGCATTTAAATATATATGATCAAAATGGCGGTCATTTTCTTTCCAATGCAACAAAAAGCAAAATGGCGGATTTATTAAATTTCTAGATACTTATCTGAACTGTATTTACTTATTTCTGTAAAACAATTTCAATACCGTTTCAAGCTATAATGAAAGATATTACCATGTTTTACATCTTATAGGCAAGAAACCTATGAAATTTATCTATTTAGAAGATCTTTTGGTAGATAAAGAATTCAGTAGTGTGTAAATGACGTCATAAACACACTAAAATGGCTGCCTCCATGATCAGCCATTTTCTCAGATTTCAAACTGGCATATCTTTTTCAATAGTTATCCGGCTTGACGATGGCTTTCATATGAAATTAACTTATTGTCAGGCTTTCCTTGCTCTTTAACACATATCTAGTTTAATACTTTATGAAATTATATTCGTTAAATTTTTAAAAGGTTTCCTTTCTTGATGGAATGGGTCACAAACTTTTGATATCGGTCTTCAAATTTATTCGGTGTTCTTACATGTGACAAATGTCTATACTCTTTAGCCATTCAAATAAGTAAAATAAAATGGAAACAAATCATTTATAAGCATGCAGTAAAACCCATTGGTTTACCGATAGGAGTAAGGGGAAAATCTGTAAACATTAAGGAAATAACACTTCATAAAAAGTTAAACGCTACCTTCACCAACCCAAAACGCATTCGTGCTAGAGCAAGGTTAACATCCAAACACAATAACTTTAATCTTAACCTGTTGTCATGTTCAAATGTAGGCTGGATAATGAAACTGTTTTTACGTAAATGTTGAAGTGGTTTCCACTGAATAATTCTAAATATGACTTTTTCAACGATGGTTATATATACATCTATAAATGACATGTATAAACCATATCGATCGTGAATAATTTCAAACAAGAACTTTGTTGTGGAGTTCATCATTCATATCAACATCTAGGGCCGTATTCATAAAGCATCTTAAGTATAAGTTTTGACTTAAGTTTAAGATTTTACTTAAGTTTGTGGTGATTTCAACTTAAGTCTAAGTGAAAACTTCAGTTCTAGTCATAAAACAGCTAAAACTTAAGATACGTAAGAAATGACTTAAGTCAGAAAATAAAATAGCGTGGTGAGTACGATTAAAGTGTTGTTTTCAGATAAAAGCACTTTAAACATAATTGTGCATGTTGTATCTGTCTGAAATTAATGGGTTTTTTTTAATGTTTTCGTCCACAATAAAAATCAAGACTTACTTATTAAGTTGTTTTATGAATAACAAATATACTTAAGTAAAACAAATTTCTAACCTAAGTAATACTTAAGTAAATAATCAATTTCATATACATATACTTAAGATGCTTTATGAATACGGCCCCTGATCCCATACTATAGTAAAATGTCAATTTGATTAAAATAATCTCCTGTTAACGCTACACATAGGATACATTTAGGAAGATCGATTACTTTTGTTTGATTGTGTAAAACGTGTTAAGGTTTAGCGGTGTATCACAAAACAACAGCTTTTTTAGTGAATGAACAGCATCTTGACACACAACTTATCTGTCCGATACATGTTTAACTGATCTGTCCCACAGTGTTGGATACTTAAAATATTCAAAATGAGTTGTCCCCCCTTTTATTAAGAATGCCATTTGTAAAGAAATAAATTTTAACAACTGTCAAAACAATGTTTTACCTAGTTATGTAAAGTTTAAACACTCGCACGATGTTGCAAATGCATCAAAACGAAGACAGGTAACTGCTTTTTAAAAATGGTGGGTTTTTATAGGCGCTTGACTGTCTAGAAGTGTGGCCCCTTCATGCAGTCCCTTTTCAAAATTCAATACATATATGAATAAATTGACAACGGTTTTGTAAAATGATATAAATGTTTTATGATCTGTTAAATTTTCATGTAAAACAATGCTTTCTTTCTATGATTTGATGGCGTTCGAACTTTTTTCTCCGAAACATGGATCTATAACTTAACTAATTAGTCCTTGTTCGGATACATGTACATGCACGGCATTCTTTATTTATTTATTTATTTGGGTTTTAAGGTATTAGGCCCATAATAGAGTATCTCCTTTTTGAAGAGTATTCAATTTCTACCATAAACCTACTTTGACTGCAATTTTCAGGGGGCGTAGGTTCAAGCCCCACTGGGACCATCATGTGTTTTCTTTATTTTTGTTCTAGTAAGTTTTTACTTCTTTCAAGACTTAGAAGGGGTAGAGTTAGACATCTTTAAAAATACTGAGTTACGTGCGGTAAACGTTCTCTATTTTGCCTTCATTCTTTAGATTATATATTGTGGAAGAAATGTAGGTAAGTTTTAATTCTGCCCCACAGTTATTTTTGAATGAAGTGAGCAGAATTCAAAACAGACACGCAGGATTCGACCTTAATTTTTCAATGTTGGCGCAGTCTGTTCAGGATCCATGCTGTTCGCTAACGGTTTCTCCAATTACAATAGGCTTTGAAAGCGAACAGCGTGGATCCATGCTGGTCGCAAAGCAACTATGTTGATTTTCTCATGACACGGCTCAATTATTTGATTTGCATGAAATAACTCACCGAAAATAAGAAAAACATGTTCCTGTTAAAAATACAAAGATTAGTAAAAACAGTTTTATACATAGCATTGTGATGTGGTTTTAAGTCAGTTGTATTTAAGTTGGGTATCTCTTTGCCTTTTGTTTTACAAATATTGATTTATTGTCTTGTAAATGTATTGAAAATTGATGTTGTTATTAAAACTGAAATAAATGATCGTAGTGATCGTTGACATCAGTGTTTCTTTATTTCATTGTTTCGTGATTTATAACACACATTATGTCGATAAAAAGTTATTTTGTTTAAGACTTAAGTCGAGAAAAAATCTCTCTAATTGAAATGTAACAAAAAATTTATAGTTTTATTTTCAGGTTTGAACTTTAAAGTTAAAAATAAATTGTTGCGTTATAAGTTTTGTTAAAGACTATATGAATACCCCTTGGAGGTATACAAAGCAAGTAAACAAGCACAAAGCAAACTGTCTGATTCATCTGTTCAAGAGAGGTAATGAAATTGAAACATCGCTTAAGCCTCATAGAACCAGTATGAGATTAAATTCTTTTATACATAAAGACTGAATAAACTCCATGATCTTAAGGAACCAGAAAATATAACACCAAGTAAAGAAGGAGGCATTTTAACAACCGCCACTGACGTTGTGATAATTAATAAAATCTATTTCGAGGTCATGATAAACAAGTTAAGTAATAAAAGACTCGGTCTGATTAAGTGATATGAAATAAGCAACACACCTCGCGCCTTCTAGCATCGGCATGACAATAAGATCCATGATCCAAACGGCATCATTGATTCCAAGTAAGTTGAGCTTTCTTACACCTCTGCATGGCACTTACTGATTGATCTTGCGGCACGTAATACATTGTAAAATATATGTGCTATTGTAACACGAACTGCAACCAAGTCAAACAATAGCAGACTCGATTTTGTTAAGTCTGCCCTAGAGAGGTATTGAAATGTGCAAAACTCTATCCACCCCTGTCATAGGCTTCAGCTCAGTGGAACTCTTATATAACCGTTCGACTTGAAAGCGGAGGGCCACTGCATTTTACGATAATTTGTATGTTTGTGATTGAAAAGCGAACAGCATGCAATCAAAGTTATGTCACTTAACAACATTTGAATGTTATTCACAAGTCCGTTTATATATTAAGCTGATGAAGTCATCTGTAATAACTGTAAAATTTCTCAGAAACCTGTTCTTACAGGAAATCTAGTTCACAAGTATCAGCAAATGTCAATAGATGTTTTAAGGCAATCGACTGGTCTGACATATCAGACTGACAATATTGAAATACCAAAAAAAAAAACAAAAACAAAAAACAAAAAAAAAAAACACACACCATGATACTAGAAAGATACTCCAAAAGTTGGTCTTGGTCCCCTGACAAGTATCAGCAGATGCTGATAGATGTTTTGAAGCAATTCATTGGTTTGACATATAAGATCGACAATATTGTAATACAAAAAAAAACAACCATGAAGCTTGGAAGATATTTTAACAAGTTGGTCTGGGTTCCATGACAAGTATCAGCAGATGTCAACAGATGTTTTGAGGCAATTGACTGGTTTGACATATGCGATTGACAATATTGAAATACTAAACAAATACATCAAGAAACTAGAAGGATACTCTAACAAGTTGGTCTGGGTCCCATGACAAGTATCAACATATGTCAATACATGTTTCGAAGCATTTGACTGGTTTGACAAATGAGATTGACAATATTGAAATGCTAAAATATACATCAAGAAACTGGGAAAATACTTTAACAAGTTGGTCTGGGTTCCATGACAAGTATCAACAGATGCTGATAGATGTTTTGAAGCAATTGACTGGTTTGACATATGAGACTGACAATATTGAAATACTAAAATATACATCAAGAAACTAGGAAAATACTTTAACAAGTTAGTCTGGGTTCAATGACAATTATCAGCAGATGCTGATAGATGTTTTGAAGCAATTGTCTGGTTTGACATACGAGACGGACAATATTGAAATACTAAAAAAATACGTCAAGAAACTGGGAAGATAACAAGTTGGTCGGGGATCCATGACACACACATTTGTGCCTCTGAGGAAGCGTTCATCTAAAAACAAGTATTCAAAAAGATCAGGAATTAAAGCTTCTATGTTCAAAAAGTATAATAAGCTGAAAAACGCCATAGGTATGAACAAGAGTGCCAGACCTTCACAAAATACGCAAATCTAAATATTCAGTTAAGTATAATACGATTTCGAGTAATTCAAATGCCACACTCCAAGTCCCTGGGGCGATTTGATTGGTTATCGAACTTGGCGGAGATATTAAGCCAACATTTTCACCACGTTTGGTGAAGATCGGATGAAAACTGTTCGACTTAGTGGGCCGACAAGGCTAAATTTGCAGATTTCGAGTAATTAAAGGGCCATAATCCAAGAGTGCCTGAGGCGATTTGGCTAGTTATCGAACTTGGCCGAGATATTATGCCCACAAACATTTTCAGCAAGTGTGGTGAAGATCGGATCAAAGTTGTAGACTTAGAGAGCAGACTTGCTCTTGGACGCCGACCACCCGCCGCCCGCCACGGGTGTTCACTTTCAGGGACGGACGTATAAAAAGTGCAAGTTATCAAGATTTTAAATTTAGATGGTGTTTTAATTTTTTCTATTTATTAAAAAAATAAAAACATTAAAAAAAACAAAAACAAGTATTGTCATCCCCTTTGGCATTAGTGTATTTTGAAACAACTTTGGAACAATGTCTTTCCATTGACATCATGTCCATGGATTTTTGATGACTTTGGCTTTGACCCATGTTTTGGTGACATGCTCTTACATTCAAATATTGGCACCAATTCAGAGTTGCTGTAAATATCTTATGTTATCTAGCTGAATTTATTTTATCCGAATACTGAAACTAAAACAAGAAGGTCATGATGGCTCTATATCGCTCACCCGAGTTTAATTGCTTGTTTGAACAAATTTCTTTGCTAAAGCTTCAAAAACAAACAAAAACTAGGTGAGAATGTCATGGTAAAGATTCTTCAAGATAAGTACTGAAATTTGTTGAAAAATTATACAGGTGGTCCAAATCTCTTTGCTGTAGCTTCAAAAACAAGAAAGTTGGTCAGTAGGTCAGGGTTAATAATACTGAAGATGAGTATTTAAATCTGTATCAAAAGTTCTACATGTGGTCCAAATTTCCATGCTGTATCTTAAAAAACAAGAAAGTAGGTCAGAAGGTCATAATTAAGACTATTCAAGATGAGTATTGAAATCTGTATAACAAATTATACAGGTGGTCCAAATTTCTATACTGTAACTTCAAAAACGAAAAAGTAGGTCTGTAGGTCATGATTAAGACTATTCAAGAGAGTTTTGAAATCTGTATCAAACATCATACAAGTGGTCCAAATCTTTTTGCTGTAGCTTCAAAAACAAGAAAATAGGTCAGTAGGTCATGGCTAAGGAAATTGAAGATGAGTATTGAAATCTTTATTGAAAGTTATTATATAGTTATTATAATTTACGACATTCAAATCCGAAGGAGTTTTGGAAGTATTTTACCAGTAAAAGTAAATCTCAGCATAATATAAGTTTAACAACTTTTTTGAAATATTTTTCACAACTTGGAGATGACATATTTAAGGCCAAAAATGAAGAAGCAGAATGTTTTTCAACAAATTATGATTTCAATGATTTGAGTGGATCTGATGAGTTTCTAGATAGACCTATAACTGTAAATGAAATATTGGATTCTGTTAAGACATTAAAGAGGGGTAAATCACCTGGTATTGATTTGTTATTGAATGAATATTTCTTAGAATCTATTGATATTTTGTCGTCACATTTATGTGATATATTCAAATATATTCTAGATAGCGGACATTTTCCTGAAATGTGGACTGAAGGCGTAATTGTACCATTACATAAAAAGGGCAATAAAAGCGATGTCAATAATTATGGAGGAATTATATTAGTTAGCTGCTTGTCGAAACAATTTTAAATAAAAAGATAATGATATACTGTGAAAAAAATAATCTTATATCTGATGGACAGTTTGGTTTTAGAAAAGGTAAATCGACAGTTGATGCATTGTTTATTCTGTTAACTTTAGTTCAGAAGTATATCAATGAAAACAAACGCCTTTATTGTGTCTTTATTGATTTGAAAAAGTGCTTTGATAGTATATATAGAAATGCTCTTTGGTTAAAGTTGTATAAGAGTTGAATTAGAGGTAAAATGCTCCGCATTGTAAAAGATATGTATGAAAAGGTCAAGTCTTGTGTTAGATTGTGTAGTACCTACTCAGATTTCTTCGAATATGCAGTTGGCTTGAGACAAGGGGAGGTAATTTCACCCATATTATTTTCCCTCTTTGTAGAAGACCTTATTTCTTCAACAAAATAAAAGTTGTGGTCTCACTATAGATGATATTGTACTTATTTTACTTCTGTTTGCAAAAGATATGGTTATATTAGGTAATTCTCCTGAAAATTTGAATCAAACTTTAGATTTATTAAATTATTATTGTAAAAAGTGAAGTTTGGAAGTAAATACCGATAAAACAAAAGTTGTGGTATTTAGAAATCGGGGTGGTTTATTGCCAAATGAGAAATTTTATTACAACGGTAGTAAACTTGAAATTTTGAATGATTTTAATTATTTGGGTACTATATTCTGAACTTCTAAAAATGTGTCTAGGTTAGATTAAATACAATAACATGTTGTAATCGTAAAGGAAGATATAACTTGCATGTGGTAATGTTGACCGTTTATTTTCTTACATCAGCTAGAAACATATATTTCGGGTCAGTCATACTCACTTGTAAAAAACTTTATAACACAAGAACTTGTATTTATAGTACATACGATGTATTTGTGTTAATTTGTTGACCCCGTTTTTGTAGAACACATGTCTAAAAGTGATAATTTAATCATATAATCACATGTTATGTTAAATATGTTATGATGCTTTTCGGTTATATCATATTTACTGTATCGCCATATTTGTATATATGCTTTGTTATTCCTCATGGGTCTCTGACCTTCTGGAAGAAATGAAATAAAAAAAAACTATATTCAACTATACAGGTAGCTTTGTACTTAACCAAGAGCACCTTGTTAGAAAAGCATTAAAGGCCTTAAATTTATTACTTGTTAATTGTAATAAATACCAGTTAAGACCTAAGATTTTGTGTCAGTTGTTTGATTCATTCGTTGGATCTATTTTAAGTTACGCATCAGAAATATGGGGTTTTAGCAAATCAAAGGAAATTGAGAGAATACATTTAAAATTCTGTAAAAGGATATTAAAGGTTAAGACAACTATATGTACAAATGCTGTATATGGGGAACTTGCACGATATCCCCTTTATGTTATGAGATACGTTAAGATTATTAAATATTGGTTTAAATTAGTAAACGCTGATAACATAATATTGCAGCATGTATATAGACTTACATATAATGACTGTTTAGTTGGTAAGATTAACTGGTTGTCAAAGGTTAAAAACTATTATCGGATTATGGTTTTATGTATGTTTGGGAATCACCCGATACTGTATGTGATAAGAAATTTGTTTCATATTTTAAACAACGTGTGACTGATTGCTTTGTCCAAGGCTGATATGTTGGCAAGCAAAATAGTTCTGTTTTAGAATTATACAATAATGTTAAATGTGTTTTTGAGTATGAAAACTACTTGGACAACTTATCTAGTAATCTAAGAAGTTATTTAACCAAAATAAGGCTATCCTCTCACTCTCTGAGAATTCAAACAGGCCGGTATGGTATAATGAGAAGCGAGAGAAATCAGCGTTATTGTATATATTGTGATAAGCATGACATTGAGGACGGATATCATTTCATTTTGATTTGCCCATGTTACTCTGATTTGAGAAAATTGTATATTAAGAAATATTACTATATTAGACCGAGCGTGTTTAAATTCATTGAACTATTAAGAACTGATAAGAAAGCAATTTTATCAAACTTAGCAAAATATATTAAACACGCTATGTCTTTGAGAACATCTGTTACTTATATATAGCACCCATCCTCTCAGAAGTTTAGAGCAATATTATTATAATTATAATCTACACTTGTTGAAATGTGACTTTATTATATGTATTGTATTTGTAAATTTGTTTTTTTTGATGAGGTGCCTGTGGTACAAGTCAAATAAAATATCTGTTCTGTTCTGTTCTGTTCTGTAATTGACGTGGTCAAATTTCTATGCTGTTAAGATTGGTGTGCAAAACTGTATAAAGATCGGTGTGCAAAACTGTATTTGTCATCCAAATTTCAAGGCTCTATCTTATAAAAAACAAAAAAGTCAAGGTTAGAGTCAAGTGACCCCTAATTACCTGGAGTCATCAGGTAATTATAATAAAACAGTCTAGGATCAGAAACTTTTTTAAGTATTTTTTCCTGTATAACTCATATAACAAGTGAATCCTGGGACAGGGCCTCTTATCTAACCAGGGGCATAATTTGAACAACTTGTTAGAGAACCACTAGGCAATGCTACATACCAAGTATCAACGGCCTAGGCCTTGAACTTTCAGACAAGAAGATTTTTTTTTTTAAATTTCCTATATAAGTCTACGTAAAACTTGGGACCCCCGGGGTGGGGCCACTTTTCAGCCCAGGGTAATAATTTGAAAATTCATTGTAGAGGACCATAAGGCAATGTTACATACCAAATATTAAAGGCCTAGATCTTGTGGTTTCAGACAAGAAGATTTTTGAAGTTTTTTTCCTATATAAGTCTATGTAAAATTAGGACCCCCGGGGTGGGGCCTCTTTTAACCCCAGGGTAATAATTTGAACAATCTTGGTAGAGGACCACCAGGCAATACTACATACCAAATATCAAAAGCCTAGGTCTTGTGGTTTAAGACAAGAAGATTTTTAAAGCTTTTTCCTTTACAAGTCTATGTAGAACTTGGGACTCCCGGGGCGGGGCCTTTTTACCCCCGGGGCATAATTTGAACAATCTTGGTAGAGGACCACTAGATAATGTCACACACCAAAATAAATAGTTCTGTTTTAGAATTATACAATAATGTTAAATGTGTTTTTGAGTATGAAAACTACTTGGACATCTTACCTAGTAATCTAAGAAGTTATTTAACCAAAATAAGGCTATTCTCTCACTCTCTGAGAATTCAAACTGGCCGGTATGGTATAATGAGAAGCGAGAGAAATCAGCGCTATTGTATATATTGTGATAAGCATGACATTGAGGACGAATATCATTTCATTTTGATTTGCCCATGTTACTCTGATTTGAGAAAATTGTATATTAAGAAATATTACTATATTAGACCGAGCGTGTTTAAATTCATTGAACTATTAAGAACTGATAAGAAAGCAATTTTATCAAACTTAGCAAAATATATTAAACACGCTATGTCTTTGAGAACATCTGTTACTTATATATAGCAGCCCATCCTCTCAGAAGTTTAGAGCAATATTATTATAATTATAATCTACACTTGTTGAAATGTGACTTTATTATATGTATTGTATTTGTAAATTTGTTTTATGATGAGGTGCCTGTGGTACAAGTCAAATAAAATATCTGTTCTGTTCTGTTATTGACGTGGTCAAATTTCTATGCTGTTAAGATTGGTGTGCAAAACTGTATAAAGATCGGTGTGCAAAACTGTATTTGTCATCCAAATTTCAAGGCTCTATCTTAAAAAACAAAAAAGTCAAGGTCAAAGTCAAGTGACCCCTAATTACCTGGGGTCATCAGGTAATTATAATAAAACAGTCTAGGATCAGAAACTTGTTTAAGTATTTTTTCCTGTATAACTCATATAACAAGTGAATCCTGGGACAGGGCCTCTTATCTAACCAGGGGCATAATTTGAACACTCTTGTTAGAGAACCACTAGGCAATGCTATATACCAAGTATCAACGGCCTAGGCCTTGAACTTTCAGACAAGAAGATTTTTTTAAAAAATTTTCCTATATAAGTCTATGTAAAACTTGGGACCCCCGGGGTGGGGCCACTTTTCAGCCCAGGGTAATAATTTGAAAATTCATTGTAGAGGACCATAAGGCAATGTTACATACCAAATATTAAAGGCCTAGATCTTGTGGTTTCAGACAAGAAGATTTTTGAAGTTTTTTTCCTATATAAGTCTATGTAAAATTGGGACCCCCGGGGTGGGGCCTCTTTTAACCCCAGGGTAATAATTTGAACAATCTTGGTAGAGGACCACCAGGCAATACTACATACCAACTATCAAAAGCCTAGGTCTTGTGGTTTAAGACAAGAAGATTTTTAAAGCTTTTTCCTTTACAAGTCTATGTAGAACTTGGGACCCCCGGGGCGGGGCCTTTTTACCCCCGGGGCATAATTTGAACTATCTTGGTAGAGGACCACTAGATAATGTCACACACCATATCAAAGCCCTAGGCCCTGTGATTTTTGACAAGAAGATTATCAAAGTTTTTCCCTATATAAATCTATGTAAACCATGTGACCCCCGGGGCAGGGCCATATTTCACCCTAGGGAGATAATTTGAACAATCTTGGTAGTGGACCACTAGATGATGCTACACACCAAATATTATAGCCCTAGGACCTGTGGTTTTGGACAAGAAGATTTTCAAAGTTTTCCTATTTAAGTCTATGTAAACCATGAGACCCCCTGGGCGGGGCCATATTTGATCATAGGAGGATAATTTGAACAATATTGGTAGAGGACCTCTAGATGATGCTACACGCCAAATATTAAAGCCCTATGACCTGTGGTTTTGGACAAGAAGATTTTTAAAGTTTTTCCTTTCGGTTGCCACGGCAACCAAAGTTCTGCCAGAGTTCTGTATGGAATTCAATTCTTTGAACACTTTTTAAAGAAGACCATCCAAGGAACAATTCTGTGAAGTTTCATCAAAATTGGCCTGGTGGCTTAGGAGGAGATGTTGTTTAAAGGAAAGTGTAGACGGACGCCGGACGACGGACGGTGAGCGATCACAACACCTCACCCTGAGCCTTTGGTTCAGGTGAGCTAACAAGAGGGTCACTGACCTTAAAGCGCTCACCTGTGTACAAGGCTTTGTGTGTTTGTTTAAGTACAGAGTTAGGTTTCTTCTGTTAGCCTATATTTAATACATGTCACATACACTTTTGAACCTAGGGCAATAATTTGAACAGTTATAGTACATCTTACAAATCTGATATCACACGCCAAATATCAAGGCTCTAGCTATTATTGATTCAGAGAAGAAAAGTGACCACGCCCCCTGGCAGCCATGTTTTTTTTTTTTGTTGTTTTTTTGATGAATCGGAACAATTTGAACAATCTTGGTAGAGGGTCACACAAAGACCATTCGTGTAAAATTATTCTAAAATCGGGCTTGCGGTTTCAAACAAAAAGATTTTTAAAGTTTCCACTATGTACATAAAGGGAAAAATGATCACGCCCTCTGGCGGACATGTTTTTTGACGAATCAAAATAATTTGAACACTCTTTGTAGAGGGTCACACAAGGACCATTTGTGTAAAATTATTCTAAAATCGGGCAAGCAGTTTCACAAAAGAAGATTTTTAAATTTTCCACTATATACATATAGGGAAAAGTGACAACGCCCTCTGGCGGTCATGTCTTTTGACGAATCAAAATAATTTGAATAGTCTTGGTAGAGGGTCACACAAGGACCATTTGTGTAAAATTATTCTAAAATCGGGCAAGCAGTTTCACAAAAGAAGATTTTTAAAGTTTCTACTATATACATATAGGGAAAAGTGACCACGCCCTCTGGCGGCCATGTTTTTTGACAAATCAAACAAATTTGAACAATCTTGGTAGAGGGTCACACAAGGACCATTGGTGTAAACTTATTTTGAAATCGGGCCAGTAGTTTCACACAAGAAGATTTTTAAAGTTTCCACTATATACATATAGGGAAAAGTGACCACGCCCTCTGGTGGCCATGATTTTTGACGAATCAAAATAATTTGAACAATCTTGGTAGAGGGTCACACAAGGACCATTTGTGTAAAATTATTCTAAAATCGGGCAAGCAGTTTCATATAAGAAGATTTTTAAAGTTTCCACTATATACATATAGGGAAAAGTGACCACGCCCTTTAGCGGCCAAGTTTTGTTGACGAATCGGTATAATTTGAACAATCTTGGAAGAGGGTGACAATAGGACCATTTAAAAATCGGACCACCGGTTTAGAAGTAAATGTCGTTTCAAGTTTATTTTCTATTTTTAGCTCTGGCAGCCCCAGGCGGAACCATTTGAACAACTTTAGTAGAGGACCACCCAAGGAACTCATGGCCAAGTTTCATCAAAATTCATTCATTGGTTTTGGAGAGGTCGTTTAAAAACAAATGTATTATTGAATGAATGAGGGGGGTTTTACGGCAATCACACAAAAAGGTCTAATCGCCGAGAAAAAAGTTTAAATAAATTTTAGTTAATTGTAAAGCATAATAAAACTTTAAAAAAAAAAAGAAAATCATTTATGCAAAAAACATTGCAAACAAAAAAAAAAAATTTAATAAAAATTTAAAAAAGGGTTTCAGTTTTTTAAAATATACCTATTTGTTTAAAAAATTCCCAACTTTTGTGGGCAGGAATTTGTTCAAACAAACTTTTTTAAAACGATTCAACATTAAGTTAAATTGCCGGGATCGGGGTCAACACATCTTTTAAAATATGTTAAATAGAAGGGGGTTTTTGACAGGGTACACTTTCAGGTTGGTTTCATTGTTCAAGATACAATGAGCAACCGAGTATGACCATTCGCAACGAAAAAAACAACTTCCCCCCTCGAACAGATTTTTTCCCTAGGCCATTCACCTAAAGTGGTTTAATTTCACAAAGTTTTTCGCCAAAAAACTCCAAATTTTAAAAAAATGTATTTGTAAATAAAAAACAGTAAATGTAATTTCAATTTTGATTTTTAAATGAAATGATTTCTTTCTGCGGATCCGCATCCTCATTCCGTAAATACCAACATGACTAGGAATCCAACAAATAGAGGGATTTTTTAAAAAAGATAGTTCTGAACCCTGAAAAGTTTTTAAATAAAGGGGATTTTCTTATTCGGTTTGTATTGTTTGCAAACAAAAAGTAGTGGGAAAAGATGAAAAATTTTTTCTTCATAATTCTGAAATAAAATTAAGGGCCAAATCAATAGCTTTTGCCTGGGCTAAAAAATTGTAGCTTTATTTGGCAAACTTTTTTTGATTGATCAGAGGGAAACGGGGGTACATCCACCTTTTTAAATCATCTTTTGACCATCTGTATAAATTGGAAAATATCTTTGAACCCCATTTGTTTTCGATATTTGGACTTGAATATTTGGGGGTTTGTTCAACTTTTTCGGGCGGCTTTCATATCAAAAAGAACTTTGGGAAAAGGATCCAGTGGTGAATTCAAACTAAGTTTTCTTTTATATCATCAAATTCAAAATCTTTTTCTTTCAAAAAATTTTTTAAGCAAAATCCAAAAAGTTTAAATTTTTGTTTTGGTTTTCTGTCATACAATCTGGTATTGGGGTTAATATGATTTTATGAGCGGGAGGGGAGTTGGCAGCTACCCCTCAGAGCATATGAATGACAGTTTTTCACGTCTCGTGAAAGGGGAGGGTCCGTTTGCTTCAACATACAAACTTTAAACAGGCGATGTTCTAAATGCGCCATGAGCAATAGGGAATCCCTTGATTATGGTGTATCCAACATTTGTAAATACGACTTCCTGGCGAACCACAAACAACACAACCGAAATCTAGTTGGTTTCTAATCAAAGCTCTATAAAGTCTTAACAAACCTTGCGATCGCTCCCCAATCAGTATTTGAAATTACCTTTAAAAGATTCAACGATTTTCAAACTTTTGGGCTTTCAGGTATTTTATTGGGGTTAAAAGAAAGCTTTTATCAAAAATAACACCAAGAAATTTTGCTTCGTCAACCACGGGTATTTTTTTACCATTTAGAAAAAGCTCAGGGTCAAAAATGATGTTTCCGTAATTGACAAAAGTGGACACACTGAGTCTTTGATTGGGACAATTTAAAACCTTTTTTCTATGGCCCAAGTTTGAACTTTATTCAAACGCTGTTGTAGTTGGCGTTCAATCTTTACGCATATTTTTTGAACGAAAAACAATCATCAACATATAATGAACAATCTGTCCCTGATAACAAACATTCACAATATTATTAATTTTGATGCTAAAAAGTGTAACAGATAAAAAAGAACCTTGTGGAACCCCCTGTTCTTGCTCAAAAGAGCCCAAAAGGGTAGAACCAACACGTACTTTAAAATTGCGATCAGATAAAAATTGTGATATAAATGTTGGAAGACGACATTTTAAACCTAAGTCGTTAAGATCATTCAAAATTACCATATTTCCATTTTAGTGTCATAAGTTTTTTCTAAATCGAAAAAGACAGACACTAGATGCTCTTTTTAACAAATGCATTCACGAATAAAATTTTCCGGTCGAATTAGATGATCAGTTGTGCTGCCTGCTTCCCAAAAACCGCTCTGAAAGTTAGTAATTAGGCCTTGAGATTCAAGATCCCAACTAGCCTAGAATTGGTCAACGTTCTAAAGTTTTACACAACTAGTAAGGGCAATCGGTCTAAAATTACGGGGGTTTGTACTGTCTTTTCCGGGTTTTGGTATTGGGATAACTATAGCTTCTCTCCAGGAATCTGGAAAAATGCCATTTTTCCAGTAAATTGTAAATTTCAAGGAGGAGGTCTAATGATCTTTGGTAAATGTTTTAAAAGTTGATAATGATATTGGTCTGGACCAGCTGCAGTATCATGACATTTATCTAAAGAGTCAAGCAATTCGTGAGCGAAAATGGTTTATTAATATTCATCATTTTTTAAATTTAAAAAAAAATTTAAAGTTTACTTTCTTTAGTCGATTTAATATTTTGAAACCTTTTATCATAATTGTTTGATGAAGAGTTGTTCGAAAACGTTTCACCAAGTGTATTGGCAATGTCCTGCTTTGTAGATGCAATAGACTGGTCTGATTTTGTTAGATGGGAAACATTCGAGGTTTTTCCTTTTCCACTTATTTTACGAATCATTTCCCAGACTTTTTAACCGACGACCTAAAAATTAAGTTTGGAAACGTATGAATGCCAGGATCTTTTCTAGCTTGTTTTATAGTTCTGCGAGCTTTTGCTCTAAGAATCTTAACAGATTGTAAATTGTCTTTTGTGGCCGTATATTGAATTTTTTAATGGCTGCCCTACGTTTTCGAACAGCGGTCTTACATTTATCATTATACCATGGCATACTTTTATGTTTACCATTTCTTGAAGTTTTAGGAATGCACTTGTCAGCAATATCAGACAGAAGAACAGAAAACCGATCAACAGGATCATCCAGTACTCTCCATTCAAAGTCAAGAAAAAGGCTTGGTTGGCAAATTGATAAATCGAGAGACGAGTAGTGTCCTGTTGCAGGATGAAGGTATATTTTGGATTTATCATTTAGTAAACAGAGAGAATTTCTCTCTATGAAGGTTTCAATAATTTGACCTCTTGTATTGCTGTCAGAACAGCCCCAAAATTCATGATGACCATTGAAATATCCCAACAGTATAAAAGATTGCGGTAGTTGATTGATAAGGTGGTCTAGCTCTTCAAGATTAAGTTTGTATTTTGGAGGTATATATATTGAACAAAATGTAACTGGTCGATGCATTGTAACATGTAATGCAACTGACTGAATATTAGTATCCAAAACAATTTCTCTATGCGGACATGCATTATTTATTAAAATTGATGCTCCACCAGAAGCCCTTTCTGAATTTTTATTTATAAAGTTATATATTGAATAATTTTTAAAGGAAGTGTTGTCATTTTCTCTCAAAAAGGTTTCACTAAAACATATCAAAGAGGGATTATTATATATATTTTAACAGAAGAAGGAGAATTTCGTTATAATTAGCTTTAAGACCATGACAGTTCCGTTGGATTATCTTATTCGACATAAAAATGTTTTATCTGAAAATTGGTGTTTATTAATCCGTCTTCTCAGGAGAAGGGATCTTAGTAATCCTTTTCCCCCCGTCGAAGGTTTGAGAGGTATGTCTGGGGGTTTGGATGAGCGGGGAATCCCCCTCCCCCCCCCATGTCTACATCTATTGCTAGATGTTCAAAACCGGTTGTAGCGGTTAATGGGATCATTAATCCCTTCCCCACTCCACCGGTATTCAGTTCATTTTTTTTGTTTAGGGTTTTATTCACCTTTGCCGATGTTGAATTACTTGTTGAATGTTTTTTTACATTGTTTATACGTTGTGGTTGTGGCTTGTAGTTGGGGAAAGTTTTGTATTGCAGCCGGGGATTTTACTTGGAGAGGGTTTTTGTAATTTGTTGGTTGTTTTACTGGGTACCAAAGTTTGAGTTGGATTTTGTTGAACAGTCACTGAATCTGTTTGAGTAAAGGCATCAATACACTGTGTTGTTTTGCTAGAGACAGATTTAGTTATTGATGAATAAGTTTGTGCGAGTGTTGGCATTGGCAATTTGGCATTGGCAATTTGTCGTGCTTCTGGAAATCCAATGCCCTTTTGTGAATTTTACATGAAGAACCCCCTTTTCGATTTTCCATGTCTTGCAATCACGAGACTTGGCTGAATGTGGCTCGCTGCAGTTCACACAACGCAAATGGACGACTACAGGTGTCGTGGTCATGAGAATGTCCATCCTGGCCGCATTTGGGCAAGAGAAATCGCCTTTGCAGTTTTTCTCATTGTGGGCCCCAACTTAAAGCAATAATAGCATTGGAGAGGATTAGGAATATATGTTTTTAACTTTTGTAATGAGATATCCAACTTTTACGACTGAAGGAAGACCCCGGAGTGCCAAAGGTAAGAATAATAGTGTTTGTGTGAATTTCTTTTCCTAATCGCTTGATTTTTATAGTCTAGCAGCAGTGACATTCTGAAACTGAAAGGCCTTGCACAATTTTCCCTCTCCGAAACTCCCGCAAGGTCAGGACAACGAATGACCCCCTTGAGGAGTTCAAAGTACGGTGTGCAATGCACTTACATGGCCGGTTGTAAAATGAAGTTAAGGAAAGTAAATTGCGAGCATGTGAGGCTTTCTCAACTTCGACTGACTTCGGTACACCAGCAATACTTTCGATCGTTTTTTCAATTATAAATGGAGAGAGGCTTGACATTTTGAAAAGTTCGTCTGCTGATTGGATTAAAATAAATCGTGGAAATGCCATGTTGGATGTGTATGGTCGGTTTAGGATTCTCACCTTCGTCCGTCAGAATCTGTTTCGGTATGCGGTCGTTTTTTTATTTTTTGGTTTTCCATATTAAATGTTTAAAATTCGTCACTCGCAGCCCCACCGCCGCGGAGTCCAACTGGGACATGAAAACAGAGCGGATATCCAGCTCATACATGTTAGGGATACTGTAGTGATATACTCGGCCAGGTATTTTGCAGTCTTGTTTATGTCTCCAGCTGTATTACAAAAAATGCAATAAGGGGGCTCCAGGGATTGCTACTTTACCCAACCAATTGACCCTAAGCCATCGCCTTTAGGAATAGAAATTGAAATAAATTACAATGAAGTGTTCAATACTGTGTGAACGTACTATGAAGTTTGCTGAAAGCAGTAAATATGACAATAGAAAGGAAGACATTAAAGGTTTGTATAACGTAAATTTGCCAAAAATCCAAGAATATTGTGCAATATAAAGATGAAAACACATAAATGCAATTCTAAATGAAGAATAGAAGATGTAAGCGTAATTAAAGTGAGATTTCCTAGGGCTTGGCATGACTAGCCGATTGATCGTATGGGGCCAATACGACCGCCTAAACGTCTAGACCGAATAAGAGGCCAAAGAAGTGTATTGGCACCCACATCCCGAAAAGAGGATGCACACATGTGAACAAGTATGCATCACCTCCCCGGGATGCTATTGGGCACCTCAACATCCAGGACCCTCCTCTCCGGCTTACGGGCCGCAACCCACGGCAAACGGGCGGCTCCATTTTCGGGGGAGTCGTACCCCTCTGCATGGAGATACAGCCGGCATTTTCTATCCCCCCGCCGGCAAGGGGTATGTTATTTATGAATATTTTGTTATCTAAAGTTTGATTTTTTGTCACTAATGTACAGGTATTGTCATGGAACGACCCATATAATATTTGCATGCAGTGATGCCTTAAATTGACAACACATAATAAGTATATAAAATACAAATGTCCTTCTAGTCTAGCAAATACTTATACAATATATAAGACGTTTTGGACATTGGTCATCACTTTGAAATTTGTCTCTACTTAAACTTGAGGAAATACCATGAATTATACAAAATTTATGCATAAACGGCACGGTAATAGTTGTTTCAATTTTGCATACAAGTCTCTCACTGGATACAGTATAATGCTGTAACATTATTTTGAACATTTTAAATATTCACCATTAGGTGGGTCTTACCTTAATTTTGTTTAACAAATGTAAATATAAAACATGTTTGATGTGCGTAATTTAAAAATATATATACAACCATGCAACCTTTCGCACTATTTTGAAAAGCGACTTTCATGGAAAGATGATTTTATGATTTGGACCGCCATATTGGACTTT
The DNA here is from genome assembly GCF_021730395.1 of Mercenaria mercenaria. Lineage (NCBI taxonomy): Eukaryota > Metazoa > Mollusca > Bivalvia > Venerida > Veneridae > Mercenaria > Mercenaria mercenaria. The sequence continues at coordinate 28,457 of NW_026461352.1, read as the reverse complement.
CTTCTGTTGGCATATAGAGCGTATTTGTAGCTCAATAGTAGTTTATACTTCAGTGCTATCTTTCATTATTTTCTCGCTATATGTACAATGCTAGAGCATTCTTCTTATAAAAATGTTAATTTTGGCGGCCATCTTGAATTTTGGTGGCCATTTTGAATACTAACAACCTGTTTCCCAGGCACAACTGTTTCACGAATTTCGTTCACTAATAAAAGTCTGCTAATCAAAGTTGTCGAATGCAGATTAAGCGATTTAACTCAGTCTTGGAGTCTTAACATTGATAATAATGTCCTTCAACAAGAAATGCTGTACAGTGTTCCGAACTGGCTCGATGATTGGAGATGCAATTGCCCGCAAGATAGTGTCTATATTAATTTACCAACGACAGGCAACACAGTAATACTCCTATAATTTCAGATATATTTGGCTCGCCTTCATTTTTCAAGATTGGAGCTAACAGTATCGGGACAAAACGCAGTTTCAAACTCCTGAATAATAACTTGAACTAAAAAGCGTTTCACCACATGTTCTCAATTCAAAATGAATGTTGTAGTGATAATATGATTTACCTTCATTTAGTAATCACAACTCTATGTCAAACTCTTCATGTGCACTGGTTTTACGCTGTTTTCATGTAGCAAAGATTTTATCATGGGAATTTCGAACATAACCTGCTGATGATACGAGTTGTCAATTATGTCACAATTGCTTTCACGCCGAAGCGCTTTGAAATTTTGTTCAAAACACTGCATGATATTTTCTTTACAAGAGTTATAACTTTAACTCATATGCAGATTAGTAATGAATGCGTTACCTTTCTTTCATTAATCATTCACCAACATCTGGAACTGTTTTCTAAAGTCTGACTCTGAATTCTATATTTTTTTGCTTTGTTTCAATTTCGACTTTTGCCAGCTGCTGCCTCTTTATGTTCCAGAAGTAATCTACAGGTCCGTCTGAAAATTTGACTTCATAGCAGTTTGTCTCGGAATATTTCGCTTACCCCTATGTCAGCTACATCAGAATCACGTTGAAACGCAAGTAATATACCTATTGTCGAGGGAAGTATCGAGCAAAAACAATTTTACCTTTTTCAGTATATCCAAGATTACCCCTATAAATATAGATAAATTCAATCTAAATACTTATAGTGAAGTATTAACATTCATTAATGAAGTATTAACATTTGTTTTTTATGGCTCAGTGCACAAGAAAATCAATGCAGGAATTTCAATCAAAGATTCTGTATTTACAACAAAATAGGAATAAACCAAGATTGAAGTGTGGTTTCTGTGTCTGTGGCATAAAAAAGACTACTCCATACATTGTAGGCCGAACTTTTAGCTTTAGCCTTCAGTTGGCTACAATAACTTAATTTTCGCTTTTTAGCTCACCTAAGCCAAAGGCTCATGGTGAGCTTTTGTGACCGCTCAATGTCCGTCGTGTGTCGTGCGTCCGTCAACATTTTCAAAAAAAATCTTATTCTTGGAAACCATTGGGCAAAATTACATCAAATCTCACAGGAATGATCCTTGGGTGGCCTCTTTTCAACTGTGTTAAAAGAATTGAATTCCATGCAGAATTCAGCTTGCCATGGCAACCGAAAAGAAAAAAAATCTTCTTATCCAAAACCGCAAACAGTAGAACCTTGATATTTGGCATGTGACATCATCTAATGGTCCTCTATGAAAATTGTTCAAATTGTACCCCATGGGTGAAAAAAGGCCCCGCCCCCGTTTTACATAGACTTATATAGGAAAAAAAATCTTCTTGTCTGAAACCAAAAGACCTAGGCATTTGATATTTGGTATGTAGCATTGCCTTGTGGTCTTCAACCAATATTATTCAAATTATTACCCTGGGGTGAAGAGGCCCTGTCCCAGAGGGTCTCAAGTTTTACATGTACTTATATAGAAAAAAACTTTAAATCGTCTTGTCTGGAACTGCAAGGCCTAGGCTTTTGATATTTGGTATGTTGCATTGTCTAGTGGTCCTCTACCAAGATTATTCAAATTATACCTCTGAGTTGAAAAGAGGCCCCACGCAGGTGGTCTCAAATTTTACATAGACTTATATATGAAAAACACTTTAATAATCTTCTTGCCTGAAAATGCAAGGCATAGGCTTTTGATATTTGGTATGTTGCATTGCCTGGTGTTCCGCTACCAAAATTGTTCAAATTATGCCTCTAGGGTGAAAAGAGGCCCTGCCCTGTGGTCCAAAGTTTAACATAGACTAATATAGGAAAAAGATTTGAAAATCTTCTTGTCTGAAAATTCAAGGCCTAGGCCTTTGATATTTGGTATGTTGCATTTCCTAGTGAATCTCTAACAAGAGTGTTCAAATTATGCCCCTGTGGGTCACTTATTTAAGAGTTATATAAGAAACAATACTTCAAAAATTATCAGATCATATTTTCTAGACTGTTTAATTATAATTACCTGAAGACTCCAAGTGATTAGGGGTCACATGTTTTTTAAGATAAAGCCTTGAATGAAATTTGGACGGCATGTACAGTTTTGCACATCGATCTTAAAACTAACTTTCAGTGACCATGAATGTGACATACTACCCTACTTTCTTAATATTTTAGCATTAGTTTGACATTTTAAACATGTAGCTCATATTTCTCAGGTGAGCTATCCAGGGTCATCATGACCGTCTTGTTTATATTCGGACGCATTCATAACTCCCATTACTGTAACAGCAAGTTGAATTTATTATAGTTTAGTCAATCTCTGAATTGGCCTTCAAGACATTTAGACCTGCCCGGTTAGCTCAGTAGGGAGAGCGCAGATCTATAGATCGCAGTCGTGAGTTTGATCTCTTAGAGAGGCGTATGTTCTCCCTGACGATTTGATAGAAGCAATTGTGTCTGAGATCGTTCGTCCTCCAACTCTAAATTCGTTTAGAAAAGTTTGCAGTTACTTGCGGAGAACAGGTTTGCAATGGTACAGAATCCGGGAACACTGATTTGGTTACTCACTACCATTACATAACTGAAATACTGTTAAAAACGGCGTTAAACCCAAAACAAAACAAGACCTTTAGATCGCATGACAGTATTTTATACTTTTCTAGCTGAATGGATTTACTTACAGTCTTGTACAAAGTTCGAAAATGTAATACAACTGCTGTACAACAGCAAAACAAACCCAAAACCTAACGATCCTTTTTGAATAATAAAAGTATTTTTGTCGTTACATAAGGAAATATAATAATTTACTTTCAAAATGTTACATGATACATGCGAAATGCAAAATATCAATATTTCATGTTTGTTAGTATAATTTCCGAATGAAAAATAAGTATTGTCAAATTCTCACCAAAGAACAGTGTTTTAAATGAGCTATTTTGATCGCTCACCGTCCGTCCGTCCACACTTTCCTTCAAACGACATCTCCTCTGAAACCGTGTAGTAGTAGTTGATGAACCTTGGCCTGGATATTCTTTGCGGTGGTCTTACAACATTGTTCAAACGGTCTCGCTTGGTTGCCAATAGGGGCCACAAGAGTTAAAAATAGAAAATATCTTTAAACGACATCTCCTAAACTGCTAGTCCGACTTTAAAATAATTTCACATAAATGATCCTTGTGTCACCTTCTACCAAGTATGTCCGCTGCCGTCATGGGGCGCGTTCAGTTTGCCCAATATGTATAAATTGGAAACTTAAAAAAAAATATTGTATGAAACTGCTGGCCAAGTTTTAAATAATTTCATACAAATTGTCATTGTGTAACTTTCTACCAAAAGTTTTCAAATTATTCCGATTTGACAAGAAGCATGGACACCAGAGGGCATGGTCACTTTTCCATTTGTATAAAGTGGAAACTGTAACAATCTTCCTGACTGTATAAAAATACTGGCCCAATTTTAAATTAATTTCACACTAATGGTACTTCTGTGACCCTCTATGAAGACTGTACATTTCTTTACGATCTGTGCCCTTAACTTGAATATTCTGTATAGGCGTTGTACCCTTTTAACGGTAAATTGTAGAATCCTACAAAACATAAGCTTGCCACTGCCTGCAGCAAACCTATATGACCTCTTGCTGGTGCAAGCAATAACAACAATTCAGGTCCAGTTATATCATCTATTGCAAATGTTGTACACAAAATACTATGTAACCATGACTATTACTTCCTATACACATCCATCCGTCAGTGCTCAGTCTATTGGTCCTGTAAAATACAAGCCCCAAAACATATGCATACATACATATATAACTAGTACTTTATCACAAAATATCAATATATCTATATAAATAATATTACAAAAAATATACTAAAGAGTCTAATGATAAAAGATAAGAGTTTGAAAGAGTAAAAATCTGGTAACGTAGTGGTTGCATTATAGATTCATCTTACATACAGGAATAAAATTAATCTATTAAAACTTCAAACACATACTCTGAGCAGAAAAATACTTTAAACTGCAACTTGTTTACAGTGACATACATAGTAGTTCTGAAATCTTACAATACATACAGTATTTCTTACAAAAACAAGAATGCAATGGCAAAAGTAGGGAAAACAACATACAGTTATGCAATGTTATCAGTGACCTTTACCAAACTATGTATCTGTATCACATCTGTGCCAAAATACACAATCGCCCTCTGAACTGTATTATGTGCAGCTGTGCTATAAGACATTAAAATGTTATAGATCGTGTGCATTGAAATAATCATTCCGAGAACAGCTGAGCGAATTGCAAATGGCGCCAAAACTTCACCGAGAGTTCAAACCGAAATACACCACTAAAACGATAAATAGCAAGCTAGCTACGTTTTCAATACATTATCTACAAACTTGTACCTTGTACCACATACTGCAAGATGCCTGCTGACAATCAATAAAATGGTAAAAACTAAAATCATCTGAGCTCTTCAAATAATCAACTCTGAATGGAAAGTGAACGATTCGCATGAGGATGTTCTGCATGACTGTTTTCACAGGCTACTTTATTACTCAAAACTACTTTAAACAACCGAAATCTATTATCGTAATCTACCATGAAATTACCATAATACACGGTTAGTAACTTACAATAAACGAACTGTAAATAACAAGGTGTTGACCCCGCCACACCTATTACAAACCTATTAACCTATTGAGTATCCGATCCACAAATAGGTAAATTTTGATGCCAGGTGACCCCATGTTTTTATGCCCCCGCCATAAAATGGGGGTTGGGGGAGGGCATATAGTGGTACCCCTGTCCGTGTGTATTTGTGTGTTCGGGAAAGGGTGGTGTTCGTATCCGGGCCATAACTTTGACATGAATGGTCCGATTTTAGAATAATTTCACACAAATAATAAGCATGGATAGACGATGTGTCATGCACAAAACCATTTCACTAGCTCAAAGGTCAACGTCACAGTCCTTGGTTGAACTTAGCCAATTTTCACTACATATATACTGATAATGTGGTCTTCGTAACTTTGAAATGCATTGTCCGATTTCAAAATAATTTGATACAATTAATAAGCATGGATAGACGGATTTTGATGTAACTTGGCTCAATTGTACACCATCATGAGACAGAATGTCATGCGCAAGAACCAGGTCCCTAGTTTAGAATTACTCCCCTTCGTTGTTACTATAAATATCTTATATTGTAACTTTTTATAACTGGTCGTAGGGAAAAAACAAAACCACTTTTCAGTAGTACAACATGCATGTTACATCCAATTTTGAGATGTATTTTGACCTATCTCTACCTGGTAAGGATTTTTGTATGGACTTAGAATATTTTTTTTTTCTTTTTTAAGATTAACTTCCCTTAGTTGATACTATAAATAACTTATATTGTAACTTTTTTATAACTGACCGTAGGGAAAAACCAAGACCACATTTCTGTGGTTCAACATAGATGTTACTTTCAAATTTAAGGTGGATTTTAAGGTATCTTTACCTGGTAAGGAGTTTTTTGGGGACTTAGAATTTTATGCCTGTGACCTTTCTCATGTTGCGGGGGCATCCGTGTCTGTGACACATTTCTAGTTTTATATCATTTGAAAGAGGTGTGCCTGCTGAACAAGAATTAGCAAATAAAACGACCATAAATAAGATGCAAGAATCATTTCAGTCATGATTTTTGACTGTGAAATGATAAATCTTACAATGTAATAACTGGATTTCTGTTGTAATATCACTGAAAACTATAAAGTAAAAAAAACAAAATTCTATAACATATTTTTGTCATGCAATTGATATTTTAGACAGTAGACAATACACTTTCAAATGATACTAAAATTTTATGAGCTTGCCAGGCATCAATATTTGATATATTTAATAGCATTGGTATATAGAACTTGCTTATTTTTGGGTCGGATACCTTTACGTCGAAGTTATTACAGCCTAGTTTGTAAAGACCGCTCTTGTGAAATTTAAAAAGTGTTCTATGTTGACAGGTGGTCTCTTAAAAACAGGTAAAACTACTCAATTATAGATAGACTTTGTAAACGGGAAGTGAAAATACAGTTTTATGATAATAGTCTTTTATTGGGGGTTGTCACAAGTAATACTATAATTTAATACAAATAACATTTGAAGAAATAAGAATAACATCCGTAACATTTATCATTATTTGTGTAACAGTTTGATTCATTGAATCTTTGCAGAGCAAGAAAACTAGCAATGAGACATGAATGAATAAGTATAAACTAAGGAGCATTTACCAACAGATATAATACAAGGAACATCTTCCGTTTACTATATGAACGCGTTTGGCATTTGGATTCGTTATTTAAAAAACAATAATAAAACATTAGGCAATTTAACCTGGCATTTTAAGAATTACAATACACCATTCTTATATTAATTCCTATTAAGTTAAAGACTGTTAACATGAATACACAATAACTTACCTTTTTCCTTGAATCTTAATTGACCTCTTCAGTAACGCCGATATCAACAAAGCTTGACGATACTTAACTAGAAGAATTATTTATAACAGATCTTCGCAATAATTGCCTACATGAAAGGGAAATTGTTACATATCACCGGAGGAAACGGTCACAAAGAAGAAATTCTAATCAAAGATAACATCTCAAAGGCAGTAGCAAGTATGTCATTTAAATGGTAAAAAGAAAGTACACTGTTCTTATTTTGCAAGACTGCTGTGCATATACTGTTCGGAAAAAAAACATACATGGTGTCAAATTAAGTTCATATGAATAACGTCGCTATCAATCAATGAACTTAAAAGTTCATATCTTTGCTATAAAACCCAATATCATATGGCATAGTGTAGTGGTTTTTTTAACAAATTACAAATTTTCACCTCCTCTTCAGTTAATGCGTTGCCTTTGCAACTATATTTAAGAAATGCGCTCAAATATTGCTGTTATATTGCCAACGAATAGAAACTTAATAAATGTCATTGACCATTATTTCATAACAATCTACTGCATTATAATAATTTAAGGGCATTTTTTTCTGGATCACCTCACACAGCTCTGATATATTTCATGATCAATTATTATCTGCATGTTGTTATCCCCGGATGGATATAGTTTTGCGTGTCCGTCCTTCATTACGTCCGTCCGTCCATCCGTCCGGAGGCATATCTAGGAAGTGGTTTGGAATATTTAAATAAAACTTCATATACATGTTCACCGCTATAGGGAAATGCGACCCGTCAAGTTTCAGCCATATTGCCCAAGTAACACCAGTTATGGCCCTTAGTAGTTTCTAGTGTTAACTATATAGGGTACTACAAATATGGCGATTTCTGCTTCATACCTTCGGACATATTTGACTTAGAACTACGAAATTTAAAATGAACTTAGATCACCATGGTGTGGAAGTGCACACACAATTTCGTCAGGATGTCTTTAGTAACTTCAGAGTTATTGCCATTTGTTTAAAAAAACACATATTTGTACATAACAAACTAACCAATTGATAGAATTCCATTAAACTTTTTTCATTTTTTCCTCGAACATTTAAAATCAACATGTGAGGTTGTGTACCCACAACCGGTCACCCCCGCCGGCCCTGGTCACCCCTTCTCATTCCTTTTTTGTTTTGTTTCTCAAACCTTTCACGAATATTTATCAACATGTGAAGTTGTACCGCCGCCCCCCCCCCCCCCCCCCCCCCCCCCCACACACACACACACACATCCGTCGTCAGATGTCTTACTTGATTGTGCTCTTTTGAAGACATATGTTCTATTAAGTTCAAATATACATGTTAACATCCTTAACTTTTTGCCGGATATATTTCTTTGCCATTCCTCGATCACCACAAACCCATTCCGCGGGGGATACCAATTCATCGAATTTTCTTGTTAGATATTTTATCTTCTACTCCTGCTATGAATTCCAAGTTTAACCCCGCTGAAAATAAATATCTGTTGCGCCATCTGAAATTGCTTAAATGAACATGACAAGTATCTAGGCATGTGAAACAAACACGCATTATTTGGTTACCAATAAAACAGATACACAACGGTTCAAACTTAAATGAAATAATTACGAAGTGTCTAGGATGTAGGTTCAAACAGTTCGTACAATTAAACAATACAATCTATAAATCTACGAATGGGATCTTAATCGTTGATTATTGTCTAATTGTAGTGTAGCCTCCCGCAAAACAAATCTCTTCAGGGCTATTATCTTACATTTTGATTGCAATTTAACGTACATGTAATTAGAACATAAAAGGGTGTTTAACTGATTTATCGAAAGAAGTACCACTTTGAACTGGAGATGCATTACACTTAAATCGCTGTAAAATCGTAATAAATGTTTCTTGAAAGTGATAACATATCTCAACACATCAAGTGGCCATTGTGAAGGTAGATGGATTAAATAATACCTGTGACGACATAAAACCAGATGTTCTTATGTTAAAGGTAAGGGTAAAATCCTCAGCTTTGAGCACGGCGAAGAAGAAGCACGTTTCTTTGGACTGATTCGACGCGGCGTCGAGTATATGGGATACACTTCTATTTCGGACCCTGTAAAGATGGTAATGAATAGTTTCGGAGTGATAAACTGAGCACAGTGAATAGTTTTTAAAATGACCAACGATAATGCACAATAGATTATAGTGAATAAACAAAAAATGGCAAAAAGAAAACATAAAAAATGTATGTAATGTAACTTATTATGTGATATAAAACAATGTTATCTGTCTTTCCTCTCCTTATTTGTAGAGCAGAAAAGATTTTTTTTATTTACAATTTCGTCAAAATGTTGATCCGATTTATTGATATGGGAGGTTACTCTGTAAGTCAAGTTTTCTATTTCTAATCTTAGCATGACCTACTTATCTATCTCATTTTCTATTAATAGAACACACCGCAGATATACCGCAACGTGTGAATCATTCATGGATTTTACAATGTAGGGATAATACACGTTTTTTTGTGTATTAACGTCTGCAGAAGCCCGCGGGATTGTTTGTGACCGAGACCGAAGGTCGAGGTCACAAACATATCCCAAGGGCTTCTGCAGGCGTTAATACACAAAACAAACGTGTATTGTCGCTATTCTTGCATAAAAAAAACATTACACGACGACTAAATGCATTGTTTTCATATGTGATGACTTGACGATTCCGGTACATTTTTTATTTACCATTCTTGTTGTTCTTGGAAACGGTAAACATGTTTTAAATATCCATAACCGGGGCACACATAACAACAACACTACTAAAAGCGTAATTTGAAGGTTTTTGAGCATCTTATTTTTATTTTTAGTTATTACAAACGTTACATTACACATAATTTTGGATATAACTTAAAAATTTGATAAACAGGAACACAATTATTTTAAGAATAACAACTTTACATTCGAATTATTTTGAGTACGAACAAACAGAGTACGGATGAGTACGAAGCTAGTGACTAGCTTTCGAGGTTTATTATATTAATTCTGCGAACAATCAGGTAAAAACAAACCGACTGATACTAACAAAAGTCATTAATATAATACCTAAAAACGGACAATAGCACAAGTTACACGCGATGCTTACTTATTCACAGTTATTTACAATAACTGAACAGACGCTTTGTAAAGGGAGTAAACTCTAAGAGAAGCTAGTGCGTACATTGATGGGGGCTGTACGTTTGGGGTTGGAAACTGATACAGCTAAACATGCTATGGATTACATTGTGTCTATAATGCTACAAGAAGAGGTTATTATGGAAGAAACAAGATGCAGATGCCAAATATCAGTCTGCGCAGAAATACATACATATGTCCCTGGCAAAGCATTTCAAAAATAAAAATCGGGTATTAACAGCACGTGAATTGCCTTGTTTGCACACGATTTTTCTCCCGTTAATACATGGGCGGATCCAGTGAAAAAAGTAGTTTTTATGCAAGAATACCATTTCAGTAACTTCGAAGAGAATGTTAAAAAACAAAAATACGGAAAATTACACTTTGCCTGCATAAAATTCATTGTAAAACGTATTAACAAATTAAAGGAATCAATAAGCATATATATGTTGAAATGAACGAAGGAAGTGCCGCTGTTAACTTATTTTTAACCTTTTGTCTTATTTACGGTTCAACGAGGACTTCAAGTTAATCGTTCGTCCGAAAAAAAATGAATTCTATGATATTCCAAAAGTATACATTCAAGAAAGATTCATGCTTTGTGAATAGGGGCAATATAGAGATTACTCATGTTACATCATTCTTTTCTTGGACAAAATTTTTGGTTGTTTTGGCAACGGAAACAGTAAAATACTGTGTATAATCTGCATTCTGAAATCTATAATGTAGGTGACTAAGGTCTATGAAACTTCATCAATGAATAGAAAACATCCATTACATTACATGATAATAAAAATAATGGTTTCTGTGAACCACATCTTTGAAATAATTATCTTTTAACATAACCTGATTTTCCAACAAACTGCATTTCTGTGAAACTTCATACACACGCTCCTGCATATAAGATTTCACAGGTGCTGGCCTTAGTGAAATAATAACTTTAATTTTGTATGTAAAGGGACCACCTACTCGAAATGTCAATGTTATTGCAAGCAGAGGATTTGTATTGCATGGTAATACTTTTCTATCATGTTTATTCTTCATGTTTTAAACAGTTTATAACATATATTGTTTCATGTGCTAATGTTGATAATTTGTAGCCGGTCAGACTAATAAAGTAATGATTAGGTGATTTCTCATATTGCAATAAACGCACTTCAGACACAACACTTGGCGGCGTCTTTGATGCTTGCATCAATGAATTTCCTTGTATTCAATCTTGTTACAACTAGACAATCAGACCACCTTCGGCGCCCTTGGTACTTTATATACAAATTCACGTAATGTGTTTTATGGGCACTGCAGTTACTGCAAAATTCGGCAAAATTGAGTTTTGTTTAAAGTCCCCGTCCCATGCTTACTAATATTGGCTGCACTGGAAGGAAATCGTATATTTTGTGGAACCCGATCAAGCATTCTGCAAAAAAATACGCTTGAACGCAAAATTGTATAAATAAATTGTTTCCATCTACAGACAGAATTTTCAGTTGCAATGTAAATGTAGAAAGTGAATAAATTTAGATTGACAAAGCGTCATTATCGTTTAGGCAACTAAGTGTTTCAACCAGTAACAGTTACTCTTAGACTAATAAACTTCCAGTACACAAAATGTAAAGGAGCTAGTTATTTATTTCAACTAAAGTAATATAATTTTGAAACAATCTGCAAATTGTATTTACTCAAACACTTAATAAGCATTTTATCACCATTATCAAACAACTTTAATTGCATAACTAAGTACCTGCAAACAATCTTAAATCACACGCATTAATGTTTTGGTGATGGACATGTTTATCTGTGTAAATTTATTTACCGAAGGGATTTAAATATTTACTTTTTGATTCTTTATCTGTGTGTTATCACATAAATTGCATTTATTTGTGTTAACTCCACGGATATAACTGTTTAAAGTACAAGGTAAGGGCCTTTTATTCGTTTTAGAATTAAAATTAAATATATAAGAAATGTAGAACCCAAGCAAAATAATAGCAGCTACTGAGTTGAGACGTAATGAAATGTATACCACCGCTCATGCTTAAGCGGAATTCTTTTACAATAAAATTAAAAGACTACATGATCTCAAAGGTCTTGAAAATATAACGATACTAAGACTTTCTATTAACTTTCATGAATAGACTCATCTCTGTAACTGCAATGGCTTCTTTTAGCTGTGCTGTGCTGTCGTGGTGGAGTCACCACCAGAAGGAAACCACAGCTCGACAAATTATTTTGTGGTGTTGGCACCCCTGTCAGCTAGAGGACAAGACAAAACTAGTGCGACGACATAACAAAAAGACAACTTGACAAAGACATGACGACAAAACGGCTTGCTTGCGGGGGCGCCGCGCAACAACACGAAAACAAGACGCATCAAACTATAAAGTGCTGATATTGTATTGTAAATTTAAGCGACATTTGTCAATGATTCATCATAGAAATGTTCCAATTTTTCAAGTATTTTCAGTGATATTTTAATTAATGAACCCATGAATTTAATGTTACTAAAATGAACTGCGAATGATTAAATACCGTCTTGTACTAGTATTATGATTTCCTTGATACTGACCGCTGAAGGGAATTTAAAGAATGTTTTTCTTAAAGATATATTGCAATAAGAGGAAGTATTAAGTCTCTCTTGGTACTTTTTGTGAAGTCACTTAATAAAGATAATTCGGAGAGCATCCATCGGGACCCGGGATAACCTTATTTACGTAATTTCTTAAGCTGCAATGGGCTATAAGACAATTCGACATGATTCGTTATAGTCGTACCAGGACTGATGTTCTCATTCAAACTTATACTACTATGTTTTATAATGCATTGCTTCTGTTTATTGGTTAATATTGTAAGCTGTCTTATTTAATCCCGCCCACTTAGCTCAAGGGAGAGCGCAGAACTACGGATCGCGGGGTCGTAAGTTCGATCCTCGGGCGGGCCGTATTTGATAAAAAATATTGTGTCTGAAATCATTCGTCCCTCATCTCTGATTCATGTGAGGAAGTTGGCAGTTACTTGCGGAAAACAGGTTTCCAGGAATACTGGTTGGGTTAACTGTCCGCCGTTACATAACTGAAATACTGTTGAAAAACGGCGTTAAACCCAAAACAATATCGCCTTCCTCACTCATCAAATGATGTAAATATAATTTCTATTCTCTTACATCATTTATAGTTATTGTGTAAGTATTTCGTCAAGTAATGGTTATATTGTGTATTTGTAACATAACATATTGAAATATAACAATTTCGAAAAACAAATGCAATTTTATTTCATATCAAACTTGGCGCAGTTGTGTCGTCGTGCTAGGACTGAGAATTATCATAAGCAGAAAAATGTACAAAGTAGTTTCCACAGATTAAAAAGAAATAGCATGTTTTGTGATAAATTTTGAAGCTTTAAACTCACGTTCAATATGCAAATTGGCAAATCCTGCATGGACTTGAAAGAAATAACTTGTTCTATCAGTTGCTCACCCATGCCTGAAATAGTGCTATGAAAGCTACATACGGTCTGTTATTTCACCGTTTAAATTTGAAAAGTCGCCATGCTGCCTGAATTGTGTTGTAATTAAAAACCCAGCAAAACAAAGCAGCAATAAAGAGTTGAAGTATTGTCTGTTTGAATATCCGTCACTGATTACTTGACTGAATTGAAGATCTATTGTGAATACGACGTTCATGACAGTTGTCCACTCGCAAGCTTGTGTAGTAATTGTCCAATATTCACCAGGACTAATCTCAATATTTATGAACTTTTGACATAATATCTCGGCCAAATTCGATAACCAGGTGGATCCTTTAAACTTCTCTAGAGCTATGGCGCTTGAATTGTCAAACAATTTAAAACTCTCCCTAACTTGAGCAGTTCGTATCTAGTGTTCTCCAAAGATTTGGTAGCGCCCCCTCTCTAACTTAATTATTTCTAATTCAATGTTCCCCAAACCTGGTCACAATGTTTATAGGCGTAATATTGCGTCCATGTTCGCTAACCATTCGGATAATAAACTAGGCAATTTAAGCAGTTCTTATTCAATGTTTACTAAACTTGGTCACAATGATAATGGGCATGATATTTTAGCCAAATTTAATAACTATCTGGATTATTTTAGTCTCTCTGGAGTTATGGGTGCTTAAATTCCTCAAAACATAAAACGCTTGAGCAGTTCGTATCCAGTGTGAGTTCACTCTTGAGTTTTGCCTCTTGAATTACTTAAACTCATTAAATTTGACCGTGTCCGTAGTTCTTATCCAATTTTAACAAAACTTAGTAATAATGTTTTTGGGCATAATATCTTGGCCAAGTTTGATAAGCAGCCAAATAAGACATAATTTATCTTTCTGGAAACATCGCCCTTGCATTAGCAAAAAATTGTGAAAAATGTAAATACTTTTGTGACTGTTTGACACTCTTGGTATTATAGAATAAGTAGATAATGCGCAGTTTTTGGGAATTTAGAAAGAAAATAATTGCCTTTATAACGATAATTCAGTTAAAGCGCTCACTAAAGGTTACGTTATAATAGCATCCTAATATAGACAGCTATGCAATAATAGTGTGTAAGATACCGCAGACTTAAAAAAAATAGAATCAGTTTCTTAATAAGGAAATACCCATGGAGTTCTAACATTACAATCTTTCTGCGGTGGCGTATACAATAACAACATGCGCGTAAACAAAAAGCCTCAGACTGTGTAGTAAACTGTAGTTACTCATATTTATTTGGGCCTTTACATAAGAAGACCTGTATTGGTGACAAAAAAACTAAAACAAAATATTCCTGAGCAACATTCATTTACCTTTCAGATTCGAAAATGTGAAGAAATCATTTTTATGCCCCCCTTCGAAGAAGGAGGGGTATATTGTTTTGCAGATGTCGGTCGGTCGGTCGGTCGGTCGGAATGTAGACCAATCCGTTTCCGGATGATAACTCAAGAACGCTTGGGCCTAGGATCATGAAAGTTGATAGGGAGGTTGGTCATCACCAGCAGATGACCCCTATTGATTTTGAGGTCTGTATGTCAAAGGTCAAGGTCACAGTGACCCTGAATAGTAGAACGGTTTCCGGATGATAACTCAAGAACGCTTAGGCCTAGGATCATGAAAGTTGATAGGGAGGTTGGTCATCACCAGCAGATGACCCCTATTGATTTTGAGGTCAGTATGTTAAAGGTCAAGGTCACAGTGACCCTGAACAATTAAACGGTTTCCGGATGATAACTCAAGAACGCTTCAGCCTAGGGTCACGAAAGTTGATAGGCAGGTTGGTCATGACCAGCAGATGACCCCTATTGATTTTGAGGTCAGTATGTCAAAGGTCAAGGTCACAGTGAACAGGAACAGTTAAATGGTTTCCGAGCAATAACTCAAGAACGCTTGGGCCTAGTTTCAGGAAAATTGATAGTTAGGTTGGCCATGACCAGCAGATGACCCCTATTGATTTTGAGGTCATTAAGTCAGAGGTCAAGGTCGCATTGGCCAGGAACAGTTAAACAGTTTCTGATCTTCTTGTCCAAAACCATAGGGCCTAGGGCTTTGATATTGGGTATGTAGCAAAATCTAGTGGTCCTCTACCAAGATTGTTCAGATTATTTCCCTGGGTTCAAATATGGCCCCATCCCGGGGGTCACATGGTTTATATAGACTTATATAGGAAAAAAATTTGAAAAACCTCTTGTCCAAAACCACAGGGCCTAGGGCTTTGATATTTTGTATATGACATCATCTAGTGGTCCTCTACTAAGATTGTTCAAATTTTTCCCCAAGTGTCAAATATGGCCCCGCCCTGGGGGTCACATGGTTTACATAGACTTATATAGGGAAAAACTTTGAAAATCTTCTTGTCCAAACCACAAAGACTATGGCTTTGATATTTTGTAATGTAGCATCATCTAGTGGATCTCTACCAAGGTAGTCAAATTATCCCTCTAGGGTCAAATAGGCCCCGCCTCAGGGGTCGAATGGTTCATATAAACTTATATAGGGAAAAACTTAGAATATTCATGTCCATAACTTACATTATTCAAATTTGGACCAGATGTATAGTTTTGAGTGGCAAGATGAACCTTGACATGAGTTGACCTTGATCTTGACCTAGTGACCTACTTTGACATTTCTTTAGCTACAGCCTTCAAATTTGGACCACATGCATAGGTTTGTGTACTGAAACAAACTTTGACCTTGTTATTGACCTAGTGACCTACTTTCACATTTTTGAAGGTACAGACTTCAAATTTGGACCAATTGCATAGTTTTTGGTTCCAAAATAAAATTTGACCTTGATTTTGACCTAGTGACCTACTTTCACATTTCTCAAGCTACAGCCTTCAAATTTGAACCACAAGCATAGTTTTGTGTACTGAAATTAACTTTGATCTTGAGATTGACCTGGTGACCTACTTTCACATTTCTGAAGGTACAGGCTTCAAATTTGGATCACTTGCACAGTTTTGTGTTCCGAAATAAAATTTGACCTTGATTTTGACCTAGTGACCTACTTTCACATTTTTCAAGCTGCAGCCTTCAAATTTGAACCACATGCATAACTGAGCATATAATTTGTTCCTTGTGCAATTACTAAATGCATCAAGGGGGGCATTTCGTGTTCGACGAGCTCTTGTCATTATTTTAAGACTTATAATGTCTTTATGTATGTTACCGATCGGATTAAGAGTCGTAGCATGACGTCGTCGTGCATAGCGTGTACATTTCATGGCATGTATTTATATATTGACAGTTTAATAAAATTAATTTACTGAAAAATAACTTAATTGTGTATTTTCAGTTTCATCACAGCCGTTTTATAAACCTCTATCTTCTCAGGTGCATTGGTGTTTTGGAATTTCGGTTGCCATACAAACAAAAAGAGAATATTATTTCATAATAAGTTGCAAAATATGTTAAAATTTGATTTGTCTTACATACATGAATATACACAAGAAATATAAGATTTTCCAGTAGTATAACTTATTCATTATGCACTGATTATATACAGTTGAGTAATATTCCTTGTACAGGTAAAAAATATATATATAAATGTGCAGTTGTGACTACCTGACGAAATATTTTATTATGGAAAACTCTAGCAGCTAAAAACTAAGTAATAGTCAAAAGTCTACTGCGAGAGAGGGATGAATTTTACGAAGCTAAAACGGTTAAAACTTAAACAGATTAGTAAACTCAATTTTATTCAAGAATGTACAGTATCCTGGCGGTGCTACCGACTAATTAACAAAATCAGGCATAATTTTAAAAAAGGAAGTGCTTTTGTTTTGTTTTATTTTTTTTGTGGGGAGGGGGGTGGGGGGGTGGGGGTTATCGCCGTTTTTCAACAGTATTTTAGTCATGTAACGGCGGGCAGTTAACCTAACCTAACCAGTGTTCCTGGATTCTGTACCAGTACAAACCTGTTCTTCGCAAGTAACTGCCAACTTCCCCACATGAAAAAAAAAGGAAGTGGCTAGCCACCTGGTGTCAAGAGGTTCGGTAATCAATACATGTGCTATTATGTACTGTATCACCGTAGTATGTTGTAATTGCTGAGGAAAAGCTATGATATAAATTGTCGTAAAGTTATTTATTAGATTTATTGTAAATATATATTATATAAACAGCTCTCACATGGGTTGGAAACACACTGAGTATGACATTTCAACAGCGATTTCCGTTAGTCACCTTTATTTACTAAAAAAAGAAAAACGAATTCAAAGATTTATGAGTGCAGTTCATGTTTATTTTTCTCACGAAAGAAAACCTTAAGTTTTCAATCCGGAAAAAAACACGATTTTAATTAAGCTCATAAATTGCAACTTACTGGTAATAATAAATTCATCGTATTCGCGGTCGTGTTTTTCTAGAGATAAAGGAGTCGTCCGTTTTCTGTCACTTGCAACGAAAAAGAATGAGATCATTTCCTGTTTTTGATACACAGATTATGGTATTCTCTGCACACACCATTGCGCAGTATTCAGATTGAGTAAAGGACCATAGGTCCTTTGTTTTGTTTTATTTACGCTGCGCAGCGTAGTTATAGCCGTTTCCAGCCAAACTAATCAATCGTAGGCCCAGCGATATTTGAATTTTGAGACCTTAATCAATTTCAGGTCGGTGCCTGGATGTACCCTAAATCGTAGTTATTTGTACTGTATGTAATTATTTGCTTCTTAGTAACATCCTTTACTTTTTGCCGGATATATATCTTTGCCATTCATCAACACGGGGGATACCAAATTATCGAATTTGCTTGTTTACTTAAAAACCGCATATTGTCCGTAAGTATTGACCTGGCACTCATTAATCTTCGCCAATATTTTCGGGCGTTTTCGTTATTTCACGTGATATTCGTGTCCTGAAAATATCTAGATTGATCAAAATAATCAATTTGGAGAACCAACGGCACAGTGGTGTAGTGGTAAGCTCTCCGACTTGAAAACACGTTACCATGGGTTCGAAATCTTTTCTAACCATTTTTTAATATATAATTCCTCGTGTTTGTATTTTTGTCTATGATTATATATTTTTTATGAAACTTTGCATTTTGTATCGCTAACAACAGTTCTTTGAATTGTTTTTTTGAATGAATGAATGCTTGTCCGGTCCTGAAGATTTTAAACGACATTTTGTAGAACGGTTTTATGTACGTAGAAGAATGGTAATCGATAGTAGAGTATTTCGTTGATAAAACATGATAAGTGTGACAAGTTTCCGTCTTTTACAGACAAAATCATAAAAAAATAATTTGGTCAGACAGAGGACTCGAACACTCAACCCTGAGATTAGTGGCAAAACGCTTTGTCCGCACAGCTATAACCGCCCATGATACGTGATGGTATATAATTGGCTTTCAATAGCTATATCATTGTTTGGGTTCGTACACCGAAAATTAATTTACGGAAACATACGGAATATTCATGAGTGCCAGGTCAATACTTACGGACAATACTAGTACCGTAAGTACATTATTTACGTTCGCGATCAATGCGTTTATAAATTGCTGCCGGTTTTTTTTCTTCGTTATTTTCTATTCTGTTGTATTTTCCGTGGTATGTCCATAGTATGTTGCATTTTGTTTACTATTAAAACTAAAGTACAATTTATTGAAATATTTTTATGAAAAATCGACCGTTTTTGGTTGCGGGTTTATCCCGCTACCAAAGTTAAGTGTATTTCTGACAATCATGTAGCATCTTTATTCGATTCCAAATCACATCCAAAGGAATTTGTTCATGTGCTACACAAAGTAGTCCCATTAATGAATAATGCGGATGAATTATCAATGATAAAGCAGTTCTTATTCATCCTCTATCCATTCACACTGGCCATTTAGATTATATAAGATCTGTCAATGATTAGGTATTCCAGCCCATGATTACATCACTGACTTCCAGCTGTTCATGTAAGGTCAGGCAGAGTTTATCTTAGATATGAGGCACATTAGTATTTGTTTCTTATACATGTATATTTATAGACTGGCATTTAAAATGAAAATAACTCTAGCAAAACCCGCAACCACCAGACATCTCAAGGCTTTGATTTTTATAGATTTTTGCCTACGTTTCTGTCGATATCTTATTATAACCGTTACGAAATTCAAACTTTTGAAACGATAATACTAAAAAAACGAAGGTACTACGCGTGTTTTTTTGTTGTTGTTGTTTTTACGTACACGACGCTTGTGTTGCGATGTTTCGTTATAAATTATGATCTAAAAGATTACCTGTTTGTTTATATGTATAACAATGTATATGTTCCTGGGTTCGTCTGGTTGTGTACTGGCTATCTAACCTACTGGTATAACCTACTGTGGCCTCTTGCAGTTACCTACTGTTTACTGCGGTCCCGGGCCGTTAAATATATACCACCATATAGGTCCCTATTCTAACTAATGTACGTGAATACTGGTCTAACTTTTAATGTTTATTTTAACTTGTACATTTGTACCTATATCATACATTTTCATGTAGGTGGGAGTCCTGGCTATTGATTGAGACCATGTTAAAGTACCTGGCAGGCCATATACGGCTACAAGGTAGGGTTCGAAACGGCTTTTTTTACCATGTCTGGAAGGTTTTCGGCCCAGTTGGATCCCTTTTGACCTAAACTTGTGTCACTTTTATGGTCGACTAGGTACGGGTTCTGGCTACTGATAGACCATGTTCGAACACCTAGATAAGCCACATGTGTCAGGGGAGGTAATACATGGAGGTACGGTATTGTAATTTAAACTGAATTTCAGTTGATAATGACACTATGTTAGATTTTGACCCTTGTTCGAGTCTCTACACCCCAGGTACCTACCTATACCATATATGAATATGTTTGTAGATGTCTTAGCTTTACATGTAAGCTACGTACAAGTCCATTTGATGCTATCAGAGTTCAGGATAGGTATCAGAAAGTGATCAAACTTGTTATATGCGGTAGGGCGCTGGCCAAGACTAAGCTGGCCCGACCCGGGGATTCGTGAGAATTGCTCCAAAAGTGTCGTTGGACTCAGTGAAGATAGTGCTTGAGTTTCCAGGACTGCCTTGACTGCTCTGAAAAGTTCATATTTTGAGAATATTACCGGATTTTAACCTATGACCTTGACCCCTAGCCGACCGGGTTAGAACCCGACTTGACCTGTTTTCTCTAGGTACTGGCTTGCCCTTTGCAACAATGTACCATTTATTAAAGTCGGACATCAGGTTATGAAGATATGACTCCTCTGACAAGGCCTATGCACCCCTCTAATTAATACATGTATATGAAGAAGTATGCATATTTTCACGAAAAATGGTACATGTTGAGACGTTCCCACGACGAAACCGTCGGCGGTAGAAATATACAAATTACATATCT
This sequence comes from Mercenaria mercenaria, assembly GCF_021730395.1. Classification (NCBI taxonomy): domain Eukaryota; kingdom Metazoa; phylum Mollusca; class Bivalvia; order Venerida; family Veneridae; genus Mercenaria; species Mercenaria mercenaria. Next base: position 7,598 of record NW_026461352.1, on the reverse strand, counting down.
GTTTAGACAATGTTTAGATTTAATTTATGATTGTTATTTCATAAACATTATCTTGTGTTTGCAACATTCTACAATTATGTTAAGTTAATGAAAAACACGGACTTTTTCCGTACGGAAAACTACGGAAATACAGCTTTTATTCTAAATTACGTACAGACGGACGAACAGATTTTTTTGTCACAGACTTTCAGATTTTGTCATTTTCTATCAAAACAAGTACTTATTTGCAGTTATTTACTCAAAATAAATATTTTAAGCACTTTTTCCTTATTTTACGGCTGATATTTTAAGCCAAAAATGGCAAAGTTCAGGAAATGTTCCCGACGGCGTGTCCGTTGGAGAAGAAAACTGTTGTTAGTTGTTTTTTTTTCATATTCGTTAGACAATATTTCCATCTACTTATAAAAATAAATTTCAGTTTGATATCTTACTCCTGACGCTTTTTATAATAAAATAAAATAGATGAATTTTTCGAAAAAAATGCGACCAAAATTAGCGTTATACGGTCCCTGTAGCAAGTCTACAGATCGTACAGACGGCCAAAACTTACCTAAAGCTATTTATTTCCATAGAAATAATTGATATACACCAAAGCGTTTTACTTCAGAGACTTAGTTGATGTTAAATATTTTTTTAGAAAAGTAAGGTGTATTGTCGTGCATTTTTTTTTTATTTATTTTTTTTTTTTGCTTTTTGAAATGACACCCATGTTCGAGCCCGTACGACTCTTAGGGTCGGGTTTGAGTCTTGTGCTATTCCTTTATGAAATAGTTCTTGAATAGTTCTACAAATACATGTAAATTTTATTAAGATACCATTAGGACTTTTGTCATAATATTTGATTGAAAACTACCATTTTTTTTTAAAAAATATTAACAACATTTTGACCTAAATATCCTCGACATGCGATAATTCTGCGATATTTGCGCGATAGACTGTCGTGTGTCGTTGCTCGTTGTCGTGTGTCGCATTGAATGTCGTGTATCGCGGTTAAGCAATTTAAGTCGACAGTCGACAATTCCACGACATTTACGTGATATAATGTCGAGTTTCGTTGTATATTGTCGTGCGTCGCGTTGGATGTCGTGTGTCGCGTTCTTAGGGCGACACACGACACTGCACTCGACAATGAACAAAAAAAAACACTGAATGACTGCAATGTTTTGCCAAAACCTAGCGCGACAATGAGACATTATAAAGTAGTTGGCATCTGGCAGGTAGCGGGTGACAGCTGGCAGTAGGCAGTTTACAGCTAGCAGTTGGCCTCTGAAAGTTGACAGCTAGCAGTTGACAGCTGGCAGTAGGCTGTCGTTTATGAAATTCTGTATCATTCAGAGCAAAAGACACATAAAAAATATTTTGGCAAATAATGGCTGTTTAAAAATAGTCCAAATAAAAAAAATGCTCAGAATTACGTACTTTTAAGATAAAAGCGGTAACTTACACGTGAGGTCATAATGTCGATGACGTCATTTTAAGACAACAATGTTTTGTAGCGTTTCTTGGTAGATGTAGATCTAATTTATTCATTATTTCGGCATTATTAAACCATTAAGCATCAGAAGAGAGACAGGTTAATGAATTTTTCAGAATAATAAATATACAAACGAATTTTAAGTTTGTCGTAAACGTCGTAAATCGCCACGTTAGCTTCCGGTTTTGCATGCACACATACAAATTTTAAGGTATATTACCTAGTTAATACGTGCGAAGATGTTTCAAACTATAGCACGTGCGCACGTAAGAATTAATACGTGTTAGTTTAGATAACATCTGCACACAAGTATTGGTATAAAAATATTTTCGCACGTATAACTTATTACATGATTACATAATAGCTATAACGGGTACACGTATTAACCTGCGCACGTGTTTTATACTGGTACGTGCGAACGTACGGATATGTGAACTGGTGTTTTCTTTACCAATACATGCGCATGTATTAATTGTTACGCGCGCACGTATTAGTATAAAAACATATCTGTGCCACGGTTTATATGTAAAAACGCAAAATTATTTTAAAAATAATGCCTCAAGAAAATCCTAAAACATAAATAAAATAACATGAAAAGCTGACGTAGGGATTCGAACCCACAAATATAAAGGTTAGAAAATCCCTCTATGGAGGAACATTGATTTACAGCTCGGAGACTTGTTGAAATCATTTTAATACCGTCATTTTAACCTGCGCAATATCAAGATGCTTACAGCGGTTCTCATGCTTACAAAGATTGTAACATGACTCCTATATTTCGCTGGTCCGTAGTTATGGCCGGTCTGAAACGCAGCACCATATTTGGTTGGATTGAAATTATAGTAAGAAAGCGAAATTTATTTACTATGGCATGCAATATAACATTTTTGAGCTGGCTTACGCACGGTCGGTGGTTCTATACCCAGTTGCCCGTTATAATGCACGGAGGGGCACCTGGGGTGTTCCTCTACCATCAAAGCTGGAAAGTCGTATGATTAAGTCAGTGCGAAGTTAAACCCAACAAAATTAATAACATAACATAACAATCACTATATTAACTCTAGTTACATGTAAGATAACATAAGAGTATACATATACAATGTTCACGTGTAAATAAATTTTCACATGACATGGTACCTTTTGATAAATGATTAACAGCATAATTGTTTTGTTAGTGGAGCAAGGTGGAAAGGGGTAAATGCCCTACTGTATCATAAATAAATTTATAAATGACATATTTGAAACGGAACATGGGTATGAACTGCGTGGGTGGATCGGTAATCTCATTTACAAATAGAGATGAGCAACAGACCGTGATTGCGTCACCGTCTGTGTACTATTTACATTCTTCAGCTGACTTGCATTAGTACAAGTTAATAATTCTCTAAATTTGTCAGGATTCGGCCTATTGTAATAGTATCTATTAATGTACTTTCTGCGATCATCATCAAAAAATGGGCATTTTAGTAGATAGTGCCAGTAATTCATTTATACTAGTATCTGATATATTACATACAAAATTATCTGCTAGCCTACTGTCCAATTTTGGTACACTAGTTTTATTTTTCACATTTTTAATCTTAACTTCATGCTTAATATTTAATACACAGTGCAATAATGAATGGCCGTCAGAATGTAAAGTATCTAGGTCAACAATGCTAAATTCGTTTAATAACTTGTATCCCTTTAAAGAAGTCAGAACATAATCTATAATCGATCTATCAGAGATTTCATTTTCAAATAGCTCAAATTCATCGTTATTATAGAAACGAGACTGTATTGGTGGCACATAGACTGTACCAAATATTAAATCGTCCTTAAGACCTGTATATTTAGTTTTTAATCTTAACCAAAATAAGTAGTCGGACTGAGAGTTTATGACCTCTATATATGGAAATATATCATTTCTTATAAATGCTCCGAGACCACCAGATTTTCGTATTGCCCTTTGTTTCCTTGGAATATTTACAAAAGAATAGCCATCTAAGTAAATATGGTCAAACATATCAAGTTTTGTTTCTGTTACTAAAAGTAAGTCATATTGTTTAACAGTTTCAGAGAATTCTGGGTATTCAATTCGCCTTTTCAGGCCACAGACATTCAAACAACCGATTTCAATGTTTTTCACATCATGGTTAACACAAAAACTGTTCAGGGTATCTCCCCTGGAGCCCTGAGTATTGTTTTTTGACGTAAGGTCAACTGCTGCACTATTACTCAAATCTGCACTTACAGTATTATGGGTTGGCATTACTTGCACCGTGCGATTTTACTCCATGTCACGACATACGAGGACTATTCAAAAATAACAAAGACTTTAATTTTCTCTAGCTTTTATATACTTTAATGAAGCAAAACAAGAAATATACCATCATAATTTGCAATTTTTCTACTAATTGCAGTGCAACCTTATATAATTATGATCATGCAATCAGGAGTTATGCCTCCTTGAATACAGTTACTTACACGGACCCAGCGCACGGCGATCATATTTCAACGACGTTAACGAGGTCGTGCCTTAATTGTGATGTTTTCATTAAGTTTGCATTATTTTATATTTGTAAATTTCTTCTATAAATTTTAATGACTAATACTTAAGTCATAATAATCTGTTTGGTTAGAATACTAAAAATGTATGAACATCTATGGCACGCATCTCGGACAGGGTACCAAACGTGAGTAATTGGTCTTTATCTACGGCGTCATATGTTGGCGTTAACGTCCATTCGCAGATTTTCCGTTTTCTCCTTCCATCTTTGCAGTTTTAAGCAATTCTGGACCATCTGAGAATCGTTTGTACCACTTGAAGATAAAGACACAGATGACTGAACATTGTTGTGGCGTCTGCTTCATTAATTTATGAATCTCAGTTGCTGTTCGCCAAAAAAAATCTCCATAATTAAGCAACTGTTTTATTACCTATGCGAGTCGATGACGACATTACATTTATTATAAGGCAGTGGCTACGATTACGGTACCGTAATCTTAGCCTCCCGTTCTAGGACTACAGAAGTTCCGTATTCCTAGACAACCCTATGAGAATAGGCTAGGATTACGGAACTATTTAAGAGGCATCAAATTTATGTTAGAACATGCATAAATGACATTGTAAACTTACTCATTTAACTTAATTTCACTTGTATTTCGTGCTATCGATCGGCCGTTTTGGGTTAGTATAATCTTAATGGTGGTGCGCGGATATATAGAGTTATCTATGTTTCGTATATACCTGCATTTTTTTCATCAAGTCAACACAAATGGTCTTAAATAACATACAATATGGTTATAAATCATAAAAATCAAAGTATAGATTTTTTTTAAATCTGTAACGTTGACACTCATATTTCTAATATATTTCCGCGCGCCGCCATTAATATTATACTACCCCAAAACGGCGGATAGAAAACACGAAATAATAAAGCAGGCATGAAAATTTAAGTGAAATAAGTAAGTTTGCAACATCATTTATGCGTGTCCTAACATATACTTTATGCCTCTTAAAATACTTTCGTAATCCTAGCCTATCCTCATAGGGTTGTCTAGGAATACGGAACTTCCGTAATCCTAGAACCGGAGGCTAGGATTACGGTACCGTAATCATAGCCACTGCCTTATTATAAACAGTAATACTAAGTTTAATCGTTGTTTTCTTCCGCCTCCCGCGTCGGAATGACGCCATACTCTAGCTGCATGTCGCCCTGACGTGTTGCTGCAATTTGACTTATTTTAGGCAAACAAGTTTACTGTTAGCGAGAACATAAGCGATCGAATTCAAATCACAACAGATCAAAAAGCGACTGCGCCTGTTATGCGTAGTTATGGTAATAAAAACGTTCGACGCGCTTCGCCTATCAGCAAAAATGCTACAAAAAATATATGACCAAGTAACAGAAAGATTACGCATTACAACGATATATATTTCACATTGCTATTTACATAATATGCGACATCTGAAAGCAAAAGTCTATGTTATTTTTGAACAGCCATTGTAGCATATACATTTTACACAAATCCTGAAGTAAAAGTACATTTTCATGTTTATATCTATCTGGTCAACCACATATCCTTAGGACGGCCAGCACATATTTATGCAACCTCGCCAGGTATATGTATGTTTTTGACAACACAGAAAATGACGTCACTTGACCTTCAGCTATTTCCGGAAGTAAATAAAATGAAAGTAGAAATGCTAAACTTGAAAACGAAAGCCGCATTTTGATTCGTAGATAGTCAGGGGTCACGCACAGGTGACACCCCGTCTAAATGTATGTGCGTGGACTTCTTATTTTTTTTTTTTTTTTGCTATTGGGAGCCAATTTTCAGCACTTTATCACGATTGAAATTACCTGGCTTTATACAGCATGTCGCTATTTAATTTTTTTTTTTTTTTTTTTTTTTTTTTTTTTTTTTTTTTTTTTTTTTTTTTTTTTTTTTTTTTTTTTTTTTTTTTTTTTTTTTTTTTTTTTTTTTTTTTTTTTTTTTTTTTTTTTTTTTTTTTTTTTTGCTTTTGGGGGAGCAATTTCAGCACTTTACACGAATTGAAATTCCCTGGGCTTTGTACAGCAGTCAGCTTTTAATCTGTTAAAAAGTATTTGAGCTCTGGATAAACACAAATCCCACAGGGGTCCGTAACGGGTCAAGGGTACATTGATAATTCCGGAACTTCATCAAATCGCTCAAATTGTCATTTTTGATGCTGTCTGAGAGTGTCAGATTATGCCTCAGATGTAAGATATAACCGTGTTTGAGAGCTGCAAACCTAGACATTTCAGAAATATTTTCAAAATAAGTTTCGTATAATAAATGTTCTTTCTACGGAAGCGTGAAAGGGCCATCAGACGCTAATACGTTTTAGTACGTTAAGGCTGCGGAAAGGATATACAGATTTTCTTAAATGCATTTTAATTTAGCCATTTTTGTCTCAAACGTCAGTTTTCGTACAGACGTGTAAAAAAATGTCGAAAAAGCACTGATTTTTGGATAAAAATTATTTCTCTAATAAACAGATTTCCTAAAATGCATTTTAATTTAGCCATTTTTTGTCTCAAACGTCAGTTTTCGTACAGACGTGTAAAAAAATGTCGAAAAAGCACTGATTTTTGGATAAAAAATGATTTCTCTAATAACCGTAGGACGGCCAGCACATATTTATGCAACCTCGCCAGGTATATGTATGTTTTTGACAACACAGAAAATGACGTCACTTGACCTTCAGCTATTTCCGGAAGTAAATAAAATGAAAGTAGAAATGCTAAACTTGAAAACGAAAGCCGCATTTTGATTCGTAGATAGTCAGGGGTCACGCGCAGGTGACACCCCGTCTAAATGTATGTGCGTGGACTTTTTTTTTTTTTTTTTTTTTGCTATTGGGGAGCCAATTTTCAGCACTTTAGCACGAATTGAAGTTACCTGGGCTTTAGTACAGCATGTCAGCTTTTAATCTGTTAAAAAGTATTTGAGCTCTGGATAAACACAAATCCCACAGGGGTCCGTAACGGATCAAGGGTACATAGATAATTTCGGAACTTCATCAAATCGCTCAAATTGTCATTTTTGATGTTGTCTGAGAGTGTCAGTATATGCCTCAGATGTAAGATATAACCGTGTTTGAGAGCTGCAAACCTAAACATTTCAGAAATATTTTCAAAATAAGTTTCGTGTAATAAATGTTCTTTCTACGGATGCGTGAAAGGGCCATCAGACGCTAATACGTTTTAGTACGTTAAGGCTGCGGAAAGGATATCAACTGTTAACATGATGTAGAGATAGACCCTAACATTTTCATTGATAGAAATACATTAAATAAAGTCTAGAAATTGATTTCCAAGTCCTTGAAATTAACAAAAATGATTTCACAAATGTGCAATGTATGATAGTTTTGCTAATATCAATAACAGAAATTTTAATATTTAATTCAAATTTGTGATCCGCAAAGAATGTCAACTCTTGCCTTGGGCTAGTACTTTAAAGCAGAGATATTTATTAGTTTACTTCCCTTGCAATTACACAATAAAGTAGAAAACGAAAACGGTTTAAAACACAATATTATACATTTTTGCACAACAAAATCGTTTAGGATTTATTAATATGTGTTTGATTTAACCCTGAACCACTGGTTCCTATG
>NW_026461351.1:0-54888 GCF_021730395.1 Mercenaria mercenaria | reverse complement strand
ATTCTGTCAACTTACTTATGGTAAAAAATAACTTTTAACAAGCCGATAATAAAATGAAATACCAGTAAGTATTTTATAGTGCAGATAATACAGTTTTGCTTGTATCGAAATGTCACAATAGAAGCACTTTTGTAATACAGAACATCTGGTAGGATTAGTAAAGGTGCAATTATATTGATCTCTTTTTCCTATGCCTATAACATGCGCAGTGACTGGTTTCACTTTATAGATAGCCCAAATAAAATGTTTTGTCACGGTTAACTTAATCGCCCTTTGCATGCTTTGTATTTTAATTGTTATAGTTGTCAACAAATGCAATCTGTTGATAACTTAGGCCGATACGCTAGCTAAAAGGGAATAATGATGTATTGTAACAAAGGTACGGTACTATCTTACTGACACTTGACCGACATGAATGTGCCTTCAGGCGTTTCCGTGTAAATACAATTGATACGCCTATTGAATATGCATAAAATCGAATTTAAATCGTAATGATAGGTATCAAACAACAACTTAACCTAGAGTTACATAATTTTATTATCAATTGTGTTTCTGATGTAAACTTTAACTTGCACGTATCTGGAATAAACTTATAGGACTAAAGGTAAATTCTTATTTAATTTACATAAAACTTATCATTTTAGCCTTATACGTATTTTCTTTGCTCATTTTTTTATACGTTAATATTGTTTTTATGTCGCAGTTCGAAAAGGAGAAGTTCGCCAAGTCCGTTGATCCTTGGTCCTTACGTCGGTATCGACAAGGCCGTCGCGGGCGGTCCGGTCGGTCATGGCCGGACCACTTTTTTGGCCGAGCATGATATCGGCCGTACCAGTTTTTTCCGCATAAATTTTCAGCTTTTGTTTAGATTAAAAGTGCCGAAATGTTGCCTTGCTAATTATCCGCAACGAGCGGTATCTGTCATGATTGCCCGCGGGGTGTGAAAACTTCGGCACACCTCGTGTCAAAAGTATCGACCCTGCTTGATTGGATTAATCATAATTAAACGCTTATCTGATATATCTTTAATCCGGTATGATCTAAAGGGCGATTTTTATCTTATAATCTATAATAATTGCTTTGATGGAAAAAAAATAGTCGTATGTTTAAAAAAATTGGAAACAATTGTATTTTTCGTGGTATAATAAAACAAAACTAACCGAAAGCTAATTTCTTCTAATTATTTTGAATAATCTTAAATAATGCTTTAAATCAAATAAAATGCCGACGTACATCTCGACTATAAAATAATATAAAATTTGTTTCTATCTACTCTAAAGTCTGAAACCGTATGCTTAACTTGTGGCTTAACGTATTGCTGCAAAATGGACATACCTGAAATTCCAAATCAACCTAAGACATTTAAATTTCCGAAACGCACTTATGGTCAGAAAAATCCGGTGAACAGAAGTGTTCAGCCTTCGTGGTTCACCAATAGATCGTGGTTGCATTACGATGACCTCGCTTGTCATGTGTGTATGGTTGCTCACATAGACGGCAAGTTGTCAAGTTCAAATCATGATAAAGCCATCATTATTAATGCCACCGCTCGATGAGACTCCCAGAAGGGTCGAAATAGTTGTTTTCTTTTGTATTGGCTGACGCTCAGAAGTGAAATACATCAACATTCATTGGGCAAATAGTTATCCTTGAGTTATAAAATTGACTGAAAATCTTAATGGAAAATGCTTTCAAGATGCAAGGAAAACCCCCTTTCGAACCCCCCCCCCCCCCCCTCCTGCTTTTGGCACTCGCGGGACGCCTTCGACGTCCCATGGCCGGACCACTTTTTCAAAGCCGGCGACGGCCCTGATAGAACATTTGGTTTCCAAATGCCTTAACGTATACAGTGGTGAAACTATACAGAATGATTGCCCGTTGCCTGTAGTCTCTTCTGTGGTTTAAGGACACGAAGTTCTATGATTACAGTCTTGTTTCCGATCAGCAGATACTTCAGTCTGCGGATGTCAACTTTTGTGTAGTAGGTGATGCTTCCACTGTGACAGCCGATCTACGTCTGGGGAATGCTAAATTGCCTAGGCCATTGAAACCACAAAGGGCTATATTCATAGACCTTTCTCCGACTCCAGTCATTGAGTGCACTCCAATAAATTGTCTAACGGTCACGCCTTTACTCAGGAAAGATTCGATTGGTATTCATAAAGATGAGTGACAGTCGAGTCAACTCCCGAGAGTGAGTGATTGTTAAGGGAGGTCGTGTGGACACTTGAGTGTTACTCAAATATCAAAATGCTAATTTAGATGATGAATTTCCAATCTTTAATTCATTTGACGGTATGATTATAGTGTCGTGTATGTATTTAAGGCGAAAGTACGTATTTGTGATTTTTTTTTTTTTTTTTTTTTTTTGAAAAAAATGTATTTTGTAGAGGACGATGTAAATGCAGCAAAAATAGACATTAATTGATGTGCAAACTATTTAAAAATAGTAACAGGCAAATTAAATATAGATCTATGAAACATAGGCTAATAGGGGGCTCATCAGTCAATCCCAGAAACACACGTCCTAGTAACAAATATTTGCATTTAACAGGCCTAGATATAGGAATATTCATACTGAAAAATGTAAACATTTCTTCCGATTTAATGTGTTATTTAAAAAACAATAATGTCATTCGAAAACATTTATTTCACAAATGATATATTTGTAATAATTGGAATTTACGCGGACTGGCTTTCAGAAAACGCCAACAATTAAAGGCACGAGTAGTATTCATTGTAATAAAAAATTCAATTTTAGTGATAAAAAGTATAAATTTCATTCTACTACTACTACTACTAATAATAATAATAATACAGATGAGTAGACTGATGGACGTTATATAAAACAAATGGACGGACGGACAAACATTCAGACAGACAATAAAACGACAACTTCCGGCTTGGCAAATAGATCTGCAAAAATAACGATCAACACTTTTGCATACCTTTGATGTTATTGTCATATGTACCGTTATAATCCTATCCTATTGTGTACAATGATACCATTACTTGAGTTGCCCTTCCGAAAGTTAGGACTGAGTGGGATTTATGAATATGACATTCGAACTCCACTCACACTCCCGCAAAGTCTACTCGAAGCCCACTTGAGTGATACTTACCCAAGTTTGAGTCAAGTGTGAGTTTGAGTGACGACTATGAATATGGCCCAAAGTGGAGTTGCCTTTAGATAGTAGATGACTGTATTTAAGTCACAATGGCCTAAGGGCTGACGTTATGAGAATTCTTATTTTAGCTTATTTTTTTGTAACTGTAAAAGGATTTATCTCAAATAGGTGTAAACCTTTATAACAACAATTACCATACATATCGCGGGTAAATTTCCCTATGTTATGGACAATGAAATGAAAAATATTAGTTGAAATGTTATTGTGTGCTACTGCGATAGAGCGCATTTTCGGGTATATTCACTTTATATTCCACATGGTGAGTCTTGTAAACATTTTTGGGGAAAAACATATACGTGCATCAACTATTAAAATATATTTCAATTATTTAAAACCTTTAGCCTGCTGGCGGCAAGTGATTCTGCGATTGCGACCAGTGCAGACCAAGGTCAGTCTGCACATTCGTGCAGTCTGATCATGGTCTGCACTGTTCGCTGTTCAGTCAGTAAATTTTAAGTGAACACCCCCTTGAATAATAATTGGTACTGCCTAAATTGAATGATGGACAACTCCATTTTAGAAATTTAGCAGGGTAAAGGTTAATATTATGTTTTGAGTAAACACACATGACTATGGTATTCATCCCTTATTTTATACAGCAACTAGAGGGCGATAAAATATTGCAATCCAGTTAAATGACCGATGCTGAACATGTACTGAATAGTTATCTGAATATCTTGTGGTAAAATTATATATCGTCATAACAACGTCTGTTTATAGAGACGCATGGGAAGTATTAATAAGATGAAATTCTAAAAATAACCTTCTACTCAATCAAATGTCTGTTCATTTAATCTCTACTTTCGTTGGAGGCGGACATTTTTAAATCGCCTACTGTCAGTTGTTGATTATCTGAAAAAAATTGAATTATGCGCTTGCAGGAGAAAATACGTCACGTAAGACAAAGATGTGGATAAATGAACTCGTGAGATATCTCTTATATAGCTTTCCTGCCGAGTATAAGTATCAGTTACTTACTAATAAGGAAGGTATCCTTATGTATTGAGAAGACATATTTTCTGCGGTGGCGGAATCATGAAATGATGTAATAATTTTTGTAAACAAACATCATTTTTCCCCAATTATTGTGATCGTCTGGTATATGTATGCATGCGATTGTGTATAATGCTACAGTGCGTTTAACTCAATAGTTCACGGACTTTGTGTTTTGGTAAGCCTGTTATTTCTTCCGTCTTAACGGATATATATATATTTTGTTTCGATGGTATTCTCAGACATTTTTTTAAATATATTGTTCCCCACCATCTGTTGCACTTTTAAATCATTTTACCAAACAGTCACGCCACTGGTTTAAAGAGGCACTTATCATTACACCAATATCTTGACTATTTAAAACCGACAGGAAAGGGTAATCCACAGACAAGTGAATAATTTAGTAGTAATTAGAAATTAAATTGCATTACTGGTTAAGCCACACCTACTCAAATTTCATTCTTTTAAATACACCAGAACAGATTTTGATTTTCCCGTCTTAAGCAATGGAGAGAAAAACCTGGATGCCTTCTGGGCATTATTTCGGGCGTTGGCGGGCAAGTGGGCAGAATCCACCGACCTTGCTCATGCGAATGGAAGACTTCTTCACATGACGACCTTAATAGGGTTTGAACCCACTGTGTTGAGGACATGTGATTTAAGTCAGCAGCCTTAGCCATTCGGCAGTATAGGTCCCTACTGACAGTGTTTGTTAAGGTGGGATGCGCCTAATTTGAAGTTATTGGGTTCCGTATCGACATTTTGTTAAATATAAAATTCAGCATATTCCTCATAGAATGCGTATTTTACATGAAAACTTTATTTTCTGTAGATTGAAGGAATAAAATTATGGGGTCACCGAATTCATTTTCGCATAAAATTACATTACGCTACCCCTATCCCCAAATCACAAGATAGCGCAATTGAGTGTTTTTTCCAGTATCTCCTCCTTTTTTTTTCGATAAATCTACTATTTCATTTTTAGCTCGATTATTCAAGAGAATAGTCTAGCTATTCTACTCACCCTGGCGTCGGCGTCGGCGTCACACCTTGCTCAAAGTTTTGCATGCAAGTACATACAGCTATCATTTGAAGGCATACAGCTTTGAAACTTATTTTTTCTTTTTCTAGGTCAATTACCAACCTCACTGGGCTGAGTTCCATTAATCTGACATGTATTTTGAGCAAATTATGCCCCCTTTTGGACTTAGAAAATCCTGCTTAAAGTTTTACATGCAAGTTACTATCTCCAAAACTAATACAGATATTGAATTGAAACTTCACATGTGTCTTCGGGGTTATAAAACTAATTGAAAGCATTAAGTCCCATAACTCTGACCTGCATTTTAGCCAAATTGTGCCCCCTTTTGGACTTAGAAAATCCTGGTTAAAGTTTTGCGTGCAAGTACATACAGCTATTACTAAAAGGCATATAGATTTGAAACTTATTTTTTATTTTTTCTAGATCAATTACCAACCTCACTTGGTCAAGTCCCATAACTCTGACATGTATTTTGGGCAAATTATGCCCCCTTTTGGACTTAGAAAATTCTGGTTGAAGTTTTACATGCAAGTTACTATCTCCAAAACTAATGCAGATATTGAATTGAAACTTCATATATGTCTTCGGGGTTATAAAACTGGTTGATAGCATCAAGTCCCATAACTCTGACCTGCATTTTGGCCAAATTATGCCCCCTTAGGACTTAGAAAATCCTGGTTAAAGTTTTGCGTGCAAGTACATACAGCTATTACTTACAGGCATATAGAGTCGAAACTTTTTTTTTCATTTTCTAGATCAATTACCAACCTCACTTGGTCAAGTCCCATTACTCTGGCATGCATTTTAGGCAAATTATGCCCCCTTTTGGACTTAGAAAATTCTGGTTAAAGTTTTACATGCAAGTTACTATCTCCAAAACTAATGCAGATATTGAATTGAAACTTCACATGTCCCTTGGGGTTATAAAACTAGTTGATAGCATCAAGTCCCATAACTTTGATATGCATTTTGGTCAAATTATGTCCCTTTTTGAACTTAAAATTCTTTTGATATTTTAACATTTTTTTTTGGAAATATTTTCCTGCTTCTGGGACAACATTTCGAATAGTCGAGCTTGGCTGTCTTACGGACAGCTCTTGTTCTGAGTACAGTAACAATTAAATCAAAATACCCTTTAAAACTCTGCTACCTTCGGCGAAATCATTTCGGTGTAGATTTTAATGTTTAGATTATATTCAATTTAAGAAAATGCGACAAAGTCGACAGCGCATTAACGTTTCCCTGAATTACAGATAGACAGACAGACAGACAAATACTTTTATTTACAATTAGGTTCTACAGCATGTATACATGAGAACAACATGAATTATTATATTAACAAATGTGGGTGTATATACATAGCAATTATTTTGAAACTAACATTTACATGATGTTTCTTTTTGTAAATGGGGACAGTTTGTAGATTTAAATAGATAATAATTCTACTTTCTATGTGGCTGGCAATACAGTTAACGCAGTACATATTCACAAGGGTGATATTGACCTTGAATTTATCGACTATCGACTATTTCAGTGGAAAACCCCTTGTGCGGGGGTGTTTCCGGTCTAGTTGACATATTAGGTCGAAATAAGTGAGAATTACCCTACTCCTATCCCATATAAAAAACTGCGTAATTGAATGGATTTTCTTATGTCTTGTGATAAAGACAAACTTTAAGTTGAATTTAATCAAAGGAGTCCTTTATAACTGTGCAATGAATAGAATGATTCATTCAACGTTAAGATTTAAATGATTATCTCGCAAGTAAATGACAAAACATGAGCAGTCATGTATTCGTATCGATGTACATTTACAAAAATAAATAAGAATATAATTAAAATCTTTCAACCATTTAATTTTAACAATTCTCTGTACAGAATTTCATCACAGACCGCTGTTTCCGTGACTTATTATCTGTGCGTAAAAATAGTTACATAAAGAACATGCATACAGCAAACAAATATAATACAACTTTAGAAAATTTAAAAAGTCCTTAGTTAATTGTAATCATCATGTTCGAATAAACATTATTAATTTATCTAACTTTACAACAAATTTTACGTTTGGGAAATATTAGTAATTGGACACCCTGATTTCGAATAAAGTGTATCCTTTGTGAATATCCGCGGGGAAACCGAGTATTATTTGTTATACGGAGGCTGTTGCTCTGAAAAGTTAATTTATTTAGCAACTTGGCTAGTTACACAGTATATAAACGAACTGAACCCCAACCGGATCTTTCGAGCAGATTTCACGATCCGATTGACGAAAATAGGTGGGACTATCTAAATAATTATGAACAACTTGTTGCAATGATGCTGAGGCAGTATGTAAACGATTGTATCATATCAAGAAATACTTCATCTTTCCGGATAAATACATTCTTTACCAGCTTTCGTCCTATAATTGCCGATAAAACGCTGTACTCATCTCAACGTGTTTCGTTTACTTCAACACTCGCCGATTACACAAGGAATTTTATGCATAAAATCGTTTATCTATACCAATACTCGTGTTTGAGGTGTTGTTTCAATGTATTTCCTTCACTACACCGGCGACATATACCTACGAGGACATGTTTGTTATGTAGAAAATTATGGAAAGTAAACAAGGCGACTGTTTGAATACTGAACCCGTCTTGCAAATATCAATCTAATGATCTGTACCTCACTTGTGAGTTCACTGAACCATATCTTGCGAGTCACGTAGAGGGATTTCCATTGCCTTTATATCCACTTTTTGTCTTTTATCATACCGAATGTGAAGTTACAGTGTCCACAAAAAGTTATATGGCGCATTTACAGTTGTTTTCTGGTATTACATGTACTATAAGTAATGTTAAGCATTTAGTAGCACACAGAATGACTGGTTATTGCCTAAACGCATCCTTACCTGGAAACGAAAATATTTACATGAAGCTGATAATTGATTATGGGAAGAGAAATTATATCTTGATATGATATAATATTAACTACTAGTAACATGTCTCCTCAGCATTTACAATCATTGTTCTTTTGTATTTTAGCTCGACGATTCAACGAGTCTGAGCTATTCTACTCACATATTCATGATCGCCGTTGGTGTTGACGTCGGTGTAATGCCTTGCTAAATGTTTTGCTTGAAACTTTATATCTCCAAGAAAACTTATGGTATTTGGTTGAAACTTCGCACATGTCTTTGGGGTCAACAGTATATTGCCATCAAGGTGCATAACTCCGGCCAGCATTTGATTGACTGATCCCCTTTCTACATAACTGTGTCAGGCATATTTACTTAATTGCCCACCTTTTTGCAGTTATAAAATATTTATCCGAGGTTTACTTGCAAGTTCATATATTAAATACTACTGCAAGCATTTGCTTAAAATTTCCCATATGTCCTCAGCTCAGTGGAATTTTCATACCATCGGTCCATAACTCTGTCGAGCAATTTTACTGAAATATATCCTCTTGTTTGACAAAAAAAAATATTGGCTCAAGGTTTGATGCAAGTGTCCAGTACTACTACAGGTTGAATTCCAAATAAATGTAGATCTTTCGAAAGCAAAGACATCAAACAAAATACAGAAAATAGCAGACTCGGTTTTATTGAGTTTGTTCATGGGCAGTAATGAAATATGTAACACTGCCCACGCAACTTTACACTTATTTGCGAGGACCTTTTTAGCCCCATAGAATTATCACCTGTTTTCGGCCTATAAACTGTAGATCGATTGGCTAATATTATACTATAGTGCGTTTTTATTGCCTAGACGGGGCGGAGCTTCATGACAGTCTGACGCATTATTGTGCAGGGTATGTAGTATGTGCCGCGAGTAATGTTGTAAATTTTATGTACATTTAAATTTGATTTTCTGATTTAAGGTAGTCTAAAACATCAGGGATCTGTTGAATAATATTTTCAATTGTGAACATATCAGATTCTTCGCATGAATCAGTGCTCAGGACAAAGCAATGGTATGTTTGCGTTGAAGATGTGGATTCTAGTATAGTCATATTTTGGAAAGCAAGCTGTATAGTATCTGCATCTTCATCTGAACTCTCAATATCCTCAGATTCTTCCAGCAATTTTTGAACATCTTTCACTGGTGTTTTTGGTTTTGGAGCTTTTTTTAATGGGCGAAAAGCCTTCTAGCCTTGAAACTCTCAGTTTTTGTGTCATCATTTGGAATTAAAGTTCGTTTTGAGTGTTTTAAATCTTTTGGAATAATTTTGAAGTAGATTTTGAGTATGAAATAATTTCCTTTCTTTTTGAGTCGAATTTTGAATTTTTTATCTTTAGATTGTTTTCTTCATGGGTTTCCAAATTGTGAAAAATGATATCGCCAAAGTTTGTTTTCCGGAACTTGCAATTTATGCAGCTGAATTCTTCCATTTTGCCTGAAAATAAACAAAAATGCTTTAATTCATAACTTTCTTATCCCAAGAAACGTACAGAATCATTGAAAATACTCCCAAGACATGGTACATATAGATCGCGTAAGCTCGCAAGTGAGGTTCAGAATCACCGGCAAGAAACGTACAGTAGTCCTATTTTACACCCTGTCTTTACATCTTGTTTTTATGTACAAAATCATTCATTCTTCTAAGAAATAATCATAATACCTTATGTTATTAATTAATTGCAGCGGTACAAACTCAAAACCCCGTGTTTAACCAATCTAAACTTGATAAAACCCAATTTTCTTTCCTGTGTAGTGCTGATCTCGTTCTAGCCTGCGGCGAGTTTCATGAATTTTATTGCCTTAATGCTAAAAATTATAATGTTGCGTATCATAGGTCAACAATAAAGTTTGTTGGCTACAATATACATACAGACTGACTTACTTATCATTCAACAGTATCCCCATGAACACGAATTTTTAACTTAACTGTCTCGACGCAAAATGGCTGACACTGAAATCCGCTCGCAAGATCCGGTTGGGGTTCAGTTCGTTTATATACTGTGAGTTAGAAACACTATCCTTTGCAAAGAGGTTTTAGCTCTCCAGATATGTGTGCAAAGAAAGGTTATCCTTGTATTTATAGACACGTAATAAAAACATATACCATTATAAAATTTTTCCTAACATTAGAAACCATCCTGCTAAAACTGTTAAATACTTGAAATAAAAAATGACATTTGTTTGTTTTGGGTTTAGCGCTGTTTCTATGTTACGGCGGGCACTTAACCTAGCCAGTGTGTCTGGATTCTGTATTCTCAACAAGTAACTTCCAACTTCATCACATAAATCATAGGTGGAGGACGAATGATTTCGGACACGTGCCTTCTATCAAGTCGTCACGCCCTACCCGGGGATCGAACTCATGATTCTAGATCTGCGCTCCTTCTACTGAACTCCGCGGGTGGGGTAAAAGAAAGAAAGACAGAAAACAGCGGTTGTGACTGAGACTCGCTGTAATTCAACAGCGGTTGAATGTTAAACATGTGTATTCTATGTGGCCATTATCTATATCTGCATCTCAAGAATCGTAACTTTATTGCATATGCATAAATTCTTCATTTTAGCAGTGTTCATTGGTATTTTGAATAAGAAAAAGATGAAAAAAGTAATCATTATTTTATAGAAAATATATTTAAAGCGATTTTCAAAAATAACATGATCAGTATTTTGCGCAAAGTTGTCAAGTTAAAACTTAAGTACATGTTTTTCTGTATGTATGTTCTGAAGACTCAGTACATATTGCTATATCATTTGTGGCCTAAATAATGTCAGATTTTCGGGTTGACTGAGGACTAGAAGGTTGTAAATATCACGGCTATTTGCTTTCAAAGTAATACTTTCCGATTAACACTGTTACTTATTTGATATAATAGGGCTATAACTTATTACAATAATAGCTTGATCTGGGATGCTGTATTCAGCTCGAGTGGATTTTGCGCGCCGTTTGTGATCCGACCTGGCAAGTCTACAAGAACCGAATACAAATACAACAATGTACTCAATCTGACACTTTTATCATATACCTCCATCTTTGTTTTTTTTTCTTGTTTTGTTATCGTGTTTATCAATGTTTGGTAATTGTTATATGCGCTATTGATAGAACTGTCAGGTCATGCATATCAAATTAAAGTAGTCCGGAAACATACAATACAAAAGGTTCAATACGGGTTTTTTTCTGCCTGTTCGTATTAAGCCGCGTTTTTTGGGCAAAATTTATATACATGTAAGCATATAGTAAAAAAGTTATGCCTAGCAAAATGTCAACAAGTGCTAAATATGATGCGTTCTGTCCATTGATTTGTTTTACAGTTGAAACACTTTTTTGTTCAAAAGATGTAACTATTTTTTAAAGAGGAAAAACAGTCGTCTGTATGGTATTTGGTTTTATCATTTAGTTTAGTTTAATAATATTTTATTGTATTTGTTATTTGGCATATGTACAATAGAATGAACACAAAAGTAACATATACAAATGGATTGGGCCACGAGTTATATCAACATCAGCAAACGGCCCGTTCCACAACATTTATTGTTTTATCATTATTATCTTCGTCAGCTATTTTCATTTTCGCACAAATACCTATAATTACATTTGTACTACACTCATGCACCGGACTCCCATCCCCCAACCTGTATAAATATCAACGTTGTAAGAGCGTATTTTCCTTTACCTTGTGGAGCCGTAATGCCACTCGTCAATTTCCGTATGTTTACGTGTTCTCATTAGGCAATTGCGGTAAATGTAGCTAAATGCGCAAATGGCTTTAAATAACGAAATCGCATAGTATTACAGTAAATACGTAATTTGCGAGATGTCAGTACGGATGCACTACTTTAAATTGAAATCCTACAACAGCACGTGTATATATGACAGTGAAACACACAACGAGAACAAAATTAATTGGATGGCACTGGAACGGCTTTTTGCACAAAGTCCACTTAAACGTATCGGGTATTTGTTGTTATATTTGAGCCGCACCATGACAAAACCAACATAATGCATTTGCGACCAGCATGACTCCAGGCCAGCCTGCGCATCCGCGCAGTTGTGTCAGGATCCATACTGTTCACGCTAACGGTTTCTCTAATTGCAATAGGCTTTGAAAGTGGACAAGATGGATCCTGACCAGACAGTGCGGATGCACAGGCTGGTCTGGATCCAAGCTGGTCGCAAATGCATTATGCTAGTTTTCTCATGGTGCGGCTAATTTGTTGTTAAACTTTTGAAGGCTTAATTCTGTGTGGGCCCATGGACTCAAGGTTTCGAAACTGTATCACATCCAATGTGTTGCCTTGATACTTTATAGGCTGGTTAATGTTTTCCTATTTGGTATCTTGCACAATAAAAAATTAATTACGCTGGAGACTTCCTTCTCATGCCGACAGCTTTGTCGAACTGACTTTTATATAATTTGCACACTTTTGTATTTGTAGGTAAAATAATTGTTATTTATAGCCGTTTGTGTGTTATGTTTAAATTCAAAATATATGGTTTTGAAGATCTGTAGCTATTATCTAATTTCGTTCTCTTCAAAAACTACGCCTTTAATTGTACATAAAACATACAGTCAGCTATAATGTAAATAAAGACGTGGCCCAGATTAAATAAAAAAAACACTTGGAAATTAAAGTACTTTTGAAAACCTGATTTTGATTTAAAATTAGAAACTGTTATTCATAGCGAAACACACGATATTGAGTATATGCCGGTACACCACTGAATAGTTTCGCAAAAAACAGGGATAAACTTCACTTTTGTTTGAAAAGTCTCTTTTAGGAAGTTAAATGCGAAAAGCTTCTGATCCTTAGCTTTCTTGTGGCTTGCACAGATGGCATGTAACAGAACTCGGAGGGAACTCTTTTCTTCAAAATCACTTGTCCCTCATCGCTGTGGGTTCGAAACCTCGCTCATGTTAATTCTTTCGTGTGAGAATATCATTCAGCTTGCTTGTGGAATATAGGTGGTTCTAGTTTCCGTCAACGCATGAAATAAGCTTGAGGAACTTTTTTTCATTTATTACGTCAAATCCTGGATATTTGCCATATAACCTACATTAGTGACTTTAAACCCAGTAAACTGAAACAACAACAAAAAACTTGAGTACAGGGGTTACTAGTAGTATGTCAACTGTATCAGTTATATTTCTATTTCTCTTAAAATACAAGTTTAACCATAAAACATGTGTACACTACTTGTGATAAAGAAATTAATACGTTTTAAGTCTGATAGCATCAATTGACATTTTTGTATTGGAGTGACATCTTTATTTGGATTTACTTCGGTGAACAAGGCAGCGATTAAAAACGCGTTTGCAATGCGTAATTTATATATGATATTGCAAGTAAGCGGGACGATTAAAACATAAAAAAGAAAGGTAAACTTTTTTCTGTATTTTGCACATGTTTTTTTTTCTGTAAAAGTATTGCTGTATGTAGAGCACATGTATCTAAATATTTGATTAGAAAACATTGAACGTTTTAAATGAATTGTGGTCGCCGTCATTCTGCTTGTCGTTACTTTCACAGATTGTATTGAGCCTGTACACTGTAATAAAGCATTTTCTTGTTAGCGATAACATCGTCTTCCGCTACTGTTTGTCGTGGATATTGGAATAAAAATATGTGAGTCATTAGTTAGAGCTTTAATTGGATACAGCCGACGATGCTGTAAATGAACAACGCCCGCCGTCTCTGTCTCCCATTATTTCCCTAATGTCGCGACAAGATTTTATAGGGTTGTATAAAACGATTAGACATGTGTAATTACTCGTAAACTTTCTTGTTTAGCAATAATATTGTCTCCTACTTCAGGCCATTATTTGGAGTCTAATGGAAATAGGAATATAATTATGATGTAAATTTAGAGAGGTCGAAATGTTTTTCTTTTTTTCATTATAGTAAAATTTAAACAATATTTACAAACATACATGTACGTAAACGTTTGGAGAAATCACGATGGACCATTTGAACAAGGTTAGAGATAAATCGTATAGAGAGTTTATATTTTGTTTTGAAATCGTTTATTTGTAAATAATAATCATTCTCTATTGAAATGTGTGTTGTTGGGTTTAACGGTTTTGCCAACAACTTTTAAGTCATATAAACGACGGTGTCTACTTGTAGCACTAAGCACAATGCCGAGCTATTTAGTGCTGCCTCACTGGAATATCACGCCGTAGACACGTGACATGACGTGACCCCCATCCAGTCACATTATACTGACACCGGGCTGACCAGTCATAGCACTATCCTTGTAATGCTGAGCGCCAAGCAAGGAAGCTACTAGTACCTTTTTTTTTACGTCTTTGGTATGACGCAACCGAAGATCGAACCCACGGGCTCCCGCACTCGAATCGGTTGCTCTACCACTAGGCTTCTGGGGCGGTTATATTGAAATAAATAGCTTTTGAAAAAAATAATGCATCTGAAAATTTACCTGGATATCGGAATGAAAAAGAATGAGATAATTTCCTGTTTTTGATAGACAGATTATGGTTTTCTCTGCTCGTACCATTGTTCAGTATTCACCTATAGATAGCCTAACAAGGATTGTCTAGCGGCCCTTTAACCGAACCTCCAGACTCCAGGTCTACAAGTCCGGTAACCAGTCCCCTAGACACTACCTTAAACAAATAAGATATACGTCTTTCAAATCTTATATCATTAGTTATAACGTCCGCACGTATAAGTATAACTTATTACGTGCACACATAATAACTATATCGCGCGCTCGTTTTACTTAATACGCGCGGAGATGTTTTAAACTATAGTACGTGCGCACGTAATAACTAAGGTAGCAGGGTACACTTCGAATTTGGCCCCGTCAATTTGTTATAATTAGAACTTCGTGATTTTGGATGTCTGTAATTGACAGTGAGAGATAGTGAGAGATAATGATTGTTAATTCTTTAGAAAATTTAAACAGCTGATACATATAAGATTCTAATGTCATTTGTAAAACTAATTGCTGCTAGCTTTGTATGAATCGATGAATCATCTTCGGTGCGAGAAATTCAAATCATTGAAGAGGTCCATGCTTGTTGGTTGACACTCGGGTATAATTTTTGCTATTTTGTGAAGAAAAAAAATGCAAAACAATGGACACTGTTCCTGCAACAATTTATTGCAGGCTGTCCAAAAAGGGCACAATTGATGATTTTGGCGTGTTATTTTTAATGGGGGTGGGGTACAACTTTCGCTTTGATAACTTTCTGTATTCTTGATTGAGAGTCCTTATTTTGTCATTGATTACAAGCACAAAACATGCACACAATTTAAAATGTTCCCCCCCCCCCCCCCCCCACCCCCCCTGGGAAGTCCAGTATTACGACTCGCTACACGTAAGCCTGGTCATGCCCAAAATGTTCGAATCCATGTGTACCCTGCTACCTAATACGTGCGCACGTATTAGTTTAAATAACATCTGCACACATAATGGTTTAAAAATATTTACGCACGTATAACTTATTACATGCGCGCGTAATAGCTATAACGTGTACACGTATTAACCTGCGCAGATAAATACAAGTACGTGCGAACGTACTAATATGCGCACTGATGTTTTTCGGCGAACGACGTCTAAGAACGAATTCGCGATCGTGACCTGGACTGACCCATGAAGTTTGCAAATCAGACTACACGTTGAGTCTTTTTTTTTATCACTCTGCTGATTGTGCAACGCTGAGTGAAATGACAGACGAAGCGTTTGTCCTTAATGACGCTATTTATAGTTTTAAAGCTACGTTTCGCTCAGTATATTTAGAAAAAAATTGATATATCTAAAAATGATAAGTAAGTTTAATAAATATAATAAAAAAAAAACTGTTCAAATACCAACACATATCAATTTACATAAACAGCTGAATACGATCAGCGTATCACATTAATGAGGGTGTGATTGGCTGACCGATTAAGGTTTTCTAGGTAGAGAAGTGCCTTCCTGACCACTGCTGTAATTACTCGCCGATAAAACCGATAAAAGGATAAACGAAACAAAATTGCACCCATACGAAACCTTTGTGGAAAATTAAAAGAGAACCATTTATTTGTTTAAGTGTGTTGTTTAGTTTTGCTATTTGAAAAATGTTAGATAGATGATAGAATAACACAAATGATATGGAAACCTCATAAACTTCTTGTCTTATTACAGTTTGCCGACCATCTTTTTTAAACTTTAAGATATTTTTTGTTATTACAATACACGCGCATGTATTTGTTGTTATGCGCGCACGTCCGTTATTATAAGTTCGTTATTTTTTTAGTTGGATTTAACGTCGCACCGTATAAGTTCGTTTACTTAAATCTCATCAATGTACACCATAGCATACTGTGAAATCATTTTTATTCGCGTAGGACGAATTTTCGCGTATTTCGCGCTAGAACCAATGCGCGAATTTAAGACAGCGCTATTATTATTTTTTAATTCATTTTTTCATTTATAAATTGAAAATGCGCGAATTTAAGCCCGCGCGAAACAGTCCTATTTCACGTTTGCGCGAAATTTCATGCCAGCGAATTTAAATGATTTCACAGTATACATTCTACACAAATGCTATAGTAAACGTACATTTTCATTCAAGATTTGAATTAAATGGAGACTCTTTACAATGTAAACAACATGTCTTATATAACATTTAGGCAAAAATGTAGACATCTAATAGCTGTAAAACATAACATTTCATTCGCTACCAGGTCATTGTAGGGTCAATAGATGCGTTTATCCGTATCAATTATTACCATATTTATAATTATCTATCTGGCCAACCACTAGGTTTTGCTAAAATATCTGTATCAAAATGTGTAGCGACTGGTTTCACTTTTAATGTCAACTTCAAATGGATTGGTAAAATCAAAGAAATTCTTGAAACTGTTGGTAGACCCGATATCTGGCTAAATCGGCATATTTTAGTGCATAAAAATACTCACAAACTTGTAAAACAAATTTTGATAGACCAATATAAGCAGCACTGGTACAGTCAACTACAACAATCCAATAAAGGCAGAATCTATCATTCATTTAAACATACTTTAGAATACGAGAGATATTTTAATATTCTTCCAAAAGTAGATTATATTAATCTATTTAGATATCGTACTTGTAATAACCGTCTCCCAATTGAAACAGCGCGTTGGGGACGTGGAACTGCGCACCTTGATAGCACGTGCAGACTCTGCGATTCTGAAGAACCAGGCTCTGAGCAACACTATTTACTTAAATGTACCAATTTTACTAGGGAAAGAAACAATTTTTTGCAAAATGTTACTATTTCTGATAATGTCCATTGTTTTGCGAGAATACTATCGAGCCACTCTGAAACAGAACTTACTAAGCTTAGTAAATTTGTTTCCATTATTATGTCAAGTTTTAAATAGCCATCTAAATATAAATCACTACTTACTGACCTTCGTGGGTACACGTGCATATATTCCATTGAATCATCTAACTCATAGCCGAATAACAGCAAAACCCGACGCGTACTATTTTCTTTACTACAATGAAATAGTAAGCATTATGTCAGTGTGAATTGCTATTTATAGACTGTACATTACGGCGGATTACTATATATAGGTCGTACCTTGTCAGTATAGAAATTTTTGATTGCTGTCACAATATCATGTCATGTTTGTTTTAAAATATTTACATGATGAATTTTATTGTTACGGTACTTGTTATCACCTTAAAATTATGTACCTTAAAATATTTTCATGATGACTTCTATTTATATGGATTGTTCATTGTACCTTACATGTATTATTATATTATGAGTGATTTAGCGCACTCTATCAACTGATGTATGATGTGTGAACATCTTGAAGGATTCCCCCATAATCGATCAATTATAATTTTTAGACTCCAGAATCCTCTAGAAAACAATTACACAACATTCATCAGTAAATAAGGTGCTGCCGGAAGTATTACTGTAGCTTCTGTTTTGGATACAGTTCATCCCCATGTTGTAAATTATTTACCTTGGGAGAAATAAAGTTATCTGTCTGTCTGTCTGTCTATAGGTAGCCCAAATAAAATGTTTTTCACGGTTAACTTAATCGCCTTTTGCACGGTTTTGTATTTTAATTATTTGTTTACAAATATAATTTGTAAATAACTTAGGCCGATACGCCAGCTAAAAGGGAATAATAACGTTCTGTAACAAAGACACTTGCCGACATGAAAGTACCTTCAGGCGTTTCAGTGTAAATACAATTGACACGCCCACTGAATATGCGTAAAATCGCATTTAGATCAAAATGATACGTACCAAATAACAACTTAACAAAGAGTTACATAAGTTTATCATTCAGTTGTGTATCTGTTGTACGCTGTACCTTGTAAATATCTGGAATAAACTTATCACACTAAAGGTAAATCCATTTTCTTATTACAAGACTTTGTGAGCATAAAACTGATCATTTTAAGCATTACACGTATTTTCTTTACTCAATTTTTTCTACATTAATATTGTTTTATGCGCAATTCGACAAGCAGAAGTTCGCTTATGTCGGTCGGTCCTTCCGCGGCGGTTGATCAATTTGGTTTCCAAATGCTTTAACATATACAGTGGTCAAACTATACAGAATGATTGCCTGCTGCCTGTAGTCTCCTGTCGTGTTCTGTGATTACGGTCTCGTTTAATTAAGATGTGCGGATGTCAAATTTTGTATGGTAGGTGATGCCTAAAAAAATATTTTTCAGGGTCAAAAACTTTTCGAAAAAGCAATACCACAGTGACAGCCAGCAGAGCTATAAATTGCCTAGGGCATTGAAACCATGACTATATTTAGGTCACAATTTAGGTCACAATGGCCTAAGCGCTAGCGTTAAGATTATAGATCATTCTTATTTTTAGCTTATTTTTGTTGCTATAAAATGATGTAACCTTTACAACAACAATTACCATACCTATTGCGGGTTAATTACCCTGTGTTATGGACTATGAAATGAAAATGTTATTGTGTACTATGTATAAGTGTAATTATATACCGCGATACAGAGCATTATCGGGGATAATCTCTTTATATTCCACATTGTTAGTCTTGTAAACATCTTGAAAAAAAATACATATACGTGCATGAAATATTTGAAAACAAAAACATACTTTTCATTGAATATTCCGAACAGAGTAATATTAACCAAACCTGTCACCTGACTGGGATTCACTCCTTTATATGATATAAAATACCGCAAGCATCTAGTAAAACTTATCTGAGTTAACCTTGTGGTTGAATTATTGGCAATATCCGGTTATCTTCCCCTCAACTGTATCCACCTCGAATTATTTATTTAAGAAATGAAATGATTTTTTCGGTGTTCGTGCGAAATGAACGACAGAATAGGATGAGCTAGCGATTCATGTTTAATTTGCCGATCCTATTCTGTCGTTCATTTCGCATGAACACCGAAAAAAACACAGTTTCATTTTTTTATTTACATCATATTTCCTTTCCATTTGTAAACAATATAATATTATAAATTGCACATATTTTGTGGCATTTAACATTAAAATCAGCTTCCCGGCCATTCTGTTCACCACACGGAACAACTGCAACGTCATCTAAGGAACGTTCTCCCTGACTATACGCGGACGTCGTCAAAACAGCGGTCGGTTATCACTAAGCAGCGATGACGTAAATTTCGCGCCTTTCCGTTTGCTGATCATACGAAATGAACGTCATAATTTTCAATAGAAAAGAATAGGGCGAATGTAAATATTGTCACATAACAACGCTTCATTTTGTGATGTATCGAAGGTATTAATAACATGAAACTCTGAAAATAACGTTCTACTCAATTGTTCTAAGCTGCAGTCTGGGTTAAAGAACTATTTATTTAATCTCTATTATCCTTGGAAGCAGACATTTTAAAGCCGCCTAGTGCCAGTAATAAATTATCTAAAAAAATTAACTATGCGCTTACAGGAGGAAATACGTCACGTAGGACGAAGATCTGTATAAATGAACTCGTGACATATCTCGTATATATAGTTTTCCTGCCGAATATAGGTATCAATTACTTCCTATTAAGGAAGTTCTCCTTATGATTTGACAAGATAAATTTTATGTGGTGGCGGAATCATGAAATAATGTATATATTTTTGTAAACAAACATCATTTTATACTTTTTTGACGGAACTTGTGTTTGGGTAAGCCTGTTATTTCGTCTGTAAAGTATATAGGTATTTTTTTCAATGGTAGTCTCAACATTTGTTAAATATATTGTTTCCCCACGGCCTATTGCGCTTTTAAATAACTTTACCCAACAGTCATGACACTGAACTTCGAGTGCTCTTACCATTACACCAGTATCGTGACTATTTTCAAACAATAAGCATTTTAGTATGAAATTCAATAAGAGATCAAATTTCATTACTCACTAAGCCCCACCTACACAAATGTCATTCTTTTAGTCACGCCAACACATATTTAGATTTTTCCATCTTAACTTAAGCCTGGATACCGTCTGGGCATTATTTAGGGCATCCACGGGCAAGTGGGTAAAATTCACAGACCTTGCACAGCCGAACTAGATGACATCCTCACATAACGACCCCAACAGGGTTTGAACCAACTGAGGTGAGGGCACGAAGTCAGCAACCTTAGCCATTCGGCAGTATAGGTCCCTACTAATAGTGTTTGTTAAAACTGTATTCGTATTTATATCAAGTACTTGTTTAGTCGCTCATGGTTGATTGTCATTACTCCTGGCGGTGTCCTAATGAGGCTGGAGACACATTGCTACGAATGGCTTCTCTCTTCCTGTAAGTTATATTGGGCATCTTTTCTATGACAGAATTGCACCTGTTTGAATCTCGAATGATGCCCCTCGCACTTTTTGCTTTCGCTGCACATGATTTGGTGTTTGTGCTTATTCTATAACACGTTTTCTGTCTTTTCTGTATATTATAATATACTTCATACATCTAATACAGTGCACTATAAACATCACCCCTCACGGAGAGTGCATCCGAATACCTCACTTTACACTACCAACGCTATCTTTGTCAGGAATCTTATATGGTGCCTATTCCAAGTTACTTTTTACCTCTGGCTGTAAAT
The DNA here is from genome assembly GCF_021730395.1 of Mercenaria mercenaria. Taxonomy (NCBI): domain Eukaryota; kingdom Metazoa; phylum Mollusca; class Bivalvia; order Venerida; family Veneridae; genus Mercenaria; species Mercenaria mercenaria. The sequence continues at coordinate 33,667 of NW_026461351.1, read as the reverse complement.
AAAACTTATAAATGCTGGTGATATTCACAAAAATCCTGGACCATCTCTCAGTCATTCTTTTAACTCTTCAGTCTCCTCATGATCTGGTATTACTGATATTTTGAAACTAAGTAACAACTTATCTTTCGTCCATTATAATGTTCAAAGCATCTACAACAAGATCGATATACTTGCGTCTGAACTGACCCACTTTGATATTTTAGCTTTACTGAAACCTGGTTAAATGATTCCATCTCAAATGATGACCTTCTCATACAATCTTTCCATCCACCGATCCGTATAGACAGATTTGGGGACAGTCATGGCGGAGTGGTGATCTATGTTAAGGACTGCATACACTTCAAACGTAGACCTGACCTCGAACCCGATCGATTGTAATGCCTTTGGATTGAACTCTCTCTTCGCAACAACAAACGGATACTTTTCGGAACCTTCTTCCGTCCCCCAGGTTCGGACTCTGTCTACAACGCTCATTTAGATGATTCATTTTCTCTTGCTGTCGATACCGGTATTCCTGACATAATTGTAACAGGTGATTTCAACTGGAACATTATGGATCAACGCTCCAACTTGAAAATTGCCCTGTTACTTTATAGGCTAGTTAATGTTCGGTATCTTGCAAAATGAAAATTTATTACGTTCGAGACTTCCTTGTCATGCCGATTGCTTGTCAGACTGACTTCTGGGTTTTATTCAATGTGCACACTATTTAAAGATAAAAGAACAGTTATTTATAGCCGTTTGTATGGTATCTTTCAATTAAAAATAATGTATGTTGAAGACATAATATAGCATACAGTCAGCCATGATGTAAATCAACTCATGGTCCAGATTAAAATAAAAAACACATGGAAATTTAGTGCTTTTGAAAACCAGATTTTTATTTGAAATTAGAAATTGTTATTCATAGCGAAACACATGCTTTTGAGCATGTGCCGGTATACTACTGATTAGTTTCGCAAAAGAGGGAAAAAAACTTCTTTCATGTGAAGAGTCTCTTAAGGAAGCTAACTGCGATAAGCTTGCACAGATAGCATGTAACAAAACTCGGACGGAACCCGCGGCCTCGTAGTTAAGGTCGCTGACACTTGTCCCTCATAGCTGTGGAATATATGGGGTTTTTTTTCATATTAGAACATCATTCAGCTTAATTATGGAACACATGCGGTTCTAACCATGTTTCAAATGCTGCAGGAACACCTTATTTTTATTTGTTAGGTCAAATCCTGAACAATTGCCATATAACCTACATTATGTCGGTATGACGTTAAACTGAACAACAACAACAAAAAACTTGGGTACAGGGGTTAGTATGTCAACTGTATCAGTTATGATTTTATTTCTTTAAAATACAAGTGTAACCATAAAACATGCGTACACTACTTGTAACTGTAATAAAACAAATTGATACGTTTTACCTCTGATAACATCAATCGGAGCGACATCTTAATTTGGATTTACTCCGGTGAACAAGGCAGAGGTTAAAAACGCGTTTGCAATGGGTTAAATATATAATATTGCACTAAGTGAGATGATTAAAACATAAAAAGAAGGTAAACTTTTTTCTGTATTTTGCACATGTTTTTTTTTCTCTTTTTTTTCTGTTAAAGTATTGTTGTATGTAGAGCACATGTATCTAAAGAATAATTAGAAAACATTGAACGTTTTAAATGAATTGTGGTCGCCGTCATTCTGCTTGTCGTTACTTTCACAGATTGTATTGAGCCTGTACACTGTAATAAAGCATTTTCTTGTTAGCGATAACATCGTCTTCCGCTACTGTTTGTCGTGGATATTGGAATAAAAATGTGTGAGTCATTAGTTAGAGCTTTAATTGGATACAGCCGACGATGCTGTAAATGAACAACGTTCGCCGTCTCTGTCTCCCATTATTTCCCCGATTTCGCGACAAGATTTTATAGGGTTATAAAAAACGACTAGACATGTGTAATTACTCCTAAACATTCTTGTTTAGCAATAATATTGTTCCCTACTTCGGTCTGTTATTTAGATTCTAATGGAGATAGGAATGTAGTTGTGATGTGAATTGTAAACAGTATTTACAAACGTACATGTACGTAAACGTCTGGAGAAAATCACGATGGACCATTTGAAAACTCTTGAACAAGGTTAGAGATATATCGTGTAAATAGTTTATATTTTGTTTTCAAATTAAAATTTTGAAATCATGTATTTGTAAATAATTGTCATTTATTTTTTATTGAAATGTGCGTGCGTGTGTCTTACGTGCGTGTGTTCGGGTTTAGTGTCTTTTCATCATATAAACGACGGTGTCTGCTTATAGTAGTGAGCACAATGCCAAACTTTATAGCGCTGTCTCAATGGAATATCACGCCGTAGACACGTGACATGATACCCTACCCAGTCACATTATACTGACATCGGGCTGACCAGTCCTAGCACTATCTCCTCTTAATGCTGAGTGCCAAGCGATGAAGCTCCTAGTACCATTTTTTTACGTCTTTGGTTTGGCGCCCCCGAAGATCGAACCCGCGGGCTCCCGCACTCGAACCGGGTGCTCTACCACAAGGCTTCTGGGGCGGTTATATTGAACTGATTTACTATTGAAAAATAATGCATTCTGAAAACTAACCTAGATATCGGAATGATATCAGAGTAAACATCAGTACATGTATGTTGTATATCACATTACGTGATTTACACTGTTAAGTATTGCATGCTTTTTACATATGGACAGAAAGAGGGAAAACTAGAGTTTTATTTGATGTATTTACGGGGTAACTTGAAAGTAAAATACGTTAACGTTCGGTTCTCCCAACATTCAGTTTGATATAATTATAGAATTATATACCTTATAAAACATGGAACGTTTTTCATTAGGATTTTATTGCATTGAGGGTGTTAAAGTATTATTTGCAAGGATTTAGACTTGCTCTCGTCTCTGTGTTTGTTCTTTCATTTTCTCATATATAAGTTTTCTTCATTAACAGTGGAACCAACTCCAACATGTTGTTTCTATATTGACTTTTTATGTCGGACGTAGTTTAGCCATCAGATACAAATGTGTTATGTTAGAGGCTTATGATTTGGCAGAATAAAAAAAAACTATAGAGATCTTGCTAGCTTAACGTCCGCTGATATCAGTGGCACAAAAATGCATAAGAGTATATACCTATCTTCACATTTTGTCACTAACCAAACTCGTTTCAAGCTCAGTGTTTAAATGATATGACTGTATATTCTTTTAAGGAAAATTTCCGTCACAAAATCCGTAGGGAACAAATTAGTTTTGTTAGTTCTTGCCTTTACAGTTGAAGATCGCAAATTAGTTTTGTAAACTAGTCGTATACGTCGCTTGATTATATTTTTGTGTGGATTCTCCTGAATTTGCTTAATCATGAAGAAATAAAAACGGGCCATCGTTTTTCTGTTTTAAATATTTCATTTACTGCTCATATTCCTTTTTTATTCTTTTATTAATGGGTTTTCCCTTACCTCACCTTGGTATTGTTAAAGAAATTTATAGACTGTTACTTCACCAAACAGCGTCATTAGTATATGACCATTCGACCATTCTATTACAGTAGAACAGGAGAGAGTGTGAAAGTAGTAATTGTTAAAGCTAGTAATTATTAAAGCTCCTTGTTACAGTGTCATTGATGATCTAAGACGCAGTTATATTAAACGATATTACTATAATAGACCAAGTATGTATAAGCTTATTGAATTGTTTAAGTGTAATGATAGAAATACTCTTGTCAAACTAAGTAAATTTATTAAACTTTCCTTCAATCGTAGAAATTTGTTAATTCAAAGGTAATATTATTGTAGTAGCCAGTTCATCCTCTAAATATTAATAGTATGTGTTGTTTTATCTATTCAAGTCGTGACCAATTGTATGTGTTTGTATACATACTGTATGTATATGTTATTTAACGATGTACATGTTGTGCAAGTTAATAAAGATTCTGTTCTGTTCTGTTCTGTTCTGTTCTGTCATTTCGTACGATTAATCTTAAATTTCGATATGGCCTTGTATAACTCCACTGGTATGAGCTTTAGAATCAACCAATCAATCATTGGAGCAATACTATTTTCGGTAGATATGTTTGCTGCTATAAAACTGTAACACAATTTTGCAGTGTGATACTCATTAATATAATGAATCTGTATCAAGACCTAAGACGAGTCAAGATTGTGTAAGGTAGCTGCAAGAATGCAAACGTTGTACTGTTTTTTCTGCAACAGTATCCCTCCCAGCAGCTGAGCTTTATTGTTCAGTTCGTAATAAGGACCTTTCTGTTAACGTCACAGCGACACAGTTATAGGTCATATGGTGGGTTTCCAGCTTTAGAACAGAACAGAACAGAAAGTTTATTAACGAGTACACTACAGGTACATTGTTAAACATGATTTACATAATACAATTTTAGAGGTCACGCATACAATGGAATTGGCTAATATTATGACAACACATATGGAAAACTTTTGCAATATAAAATAGAGACATAATTCCATCAAAGCAATACAAATGCGCTGAGCTGAAAAAGAAGAAGTATTTAGAAGTTATTAACTTAATCCTTAATTCATCATACAAAGTGGAGAATGAACAGAAAGCGAAAATGAGATATGTTTTCCAATTTAAACTCTGTGAGATGCTTAATCATATAGGAAATATAAAAGTTCTCTTAAGATACATTTACTCTATTTGCTAACTGGTAATCTACAGGTGAGTAGATAGTTCATTTCGACTATTATTTGCTTTTACAATAAATTTACATAAATTAAGTAAGATGGACTTGTTTTTGGACTGTAACAATAGCGTAAACTTGAACATGCTAGGGAGGGTATAATAATAACGTTTAATAAGCTGACTTCTTTATTGCTCATATGCTTTACACTTCAAAATGAAGTGGTACTCGTCTTCGACATCGTTTAAATCGCAAAACTGACATATTATTTCATGACGTTCTAGACGGAGCCTGTGAGCAGATACACGAAGTCGCGTCAAAGCAGACCTGAAAGTTTTACTTTGAAATAGTTTGAGGTATTTTTCAAAGCAGAAATCTTCTTTAATATAAAAATATAAATGTGTTAACACGCTATTATTTCTTATGACAGTACGCCACTGCTGCAAGTAACAATCTATTAATCTTTGCTTGAATATCGGTAAAAATAAATTTATTTCAACACTTTGGGGGCAATTCCATACTTCAGCAAATCCTAGATTATGCAAAAACTTTTTTACCTTACTGGCCCAGTTATTAACACCGTTATCACATTTACTACAGGCATTCAGATATTATATTTTTCAATATGATATTATCGGTGGTGATCAGTTTGAACCAGTACTTAATTATTTGTATATATCTAGTTATGAATAACGGGTACCTCCCTAATTCCCCGTATACAGCAGCATTACTTGTACTTAGCTTAACACCTAATATGGCTTTGCAGAATTTTAGGTGTACTCGTTCTATCTCCTTTGATTTAGTAAAACCCCAGACCGGACATGCGTAATTTAGAATGGATCCTACAAAGGAGTCAAATAATTGTAGTGATATTGACGGGTTAAGGTCATATTTGTTGTTATTTCTTAAAAGAATATTTAAGGCTTTTAGCGCTTTACCGACAACATACTGGTTGTTAAGATTAAAAGATCCCGTATAATTGAACACCACGCCTAAGTAATTGAAATCGTTTACTATTTCGAGTGGCTCATTATTGTAATGCCATATTTCATTTTGTTTAGATAGTTGAGGAAGAACCCAGGTGCTCCTCCGTGCATTATTTTATCACTAGCGGGCACCTGGGTAGAACCATCGACCTTTCGTAGCTGCGTGGCTTCCTTACAATAAGGACTTTATTTTCGAAGCAACGCCGGTCTCTACAATAACATGCAAAATATATATTTCTAATTATATATACGGTTATTTGTATTTCTAAGCATTAATTATTGCCCGTGTGAGGAAAAATTGTTAAACTAATGATAATGGTGACATCAGTGACAATGTTATTAGGAAATAATTAATAAAAAAAATACTAGCCTATCTTTATTGGTTATTTTCTCTAAACGTTTATAAAACCTGCGTAGGCCTATATCATTAAACGAACTACCCAACTGTTGTTGAACCTGTTCCGTTTGATATACAAAAAGTGGCTTCAGTTAGCCCATGTAAGATTGGTTGTAAAACTTGTAAACAAGTATTGCATGATAATTCTACAGCTACAATAAAGGTCCAAAAATAAGTTTTTTATGCCTCCAAAAATTGTCACATACGTAACAAGCATTCAGCGTACATTTAATGAATATATTAATTATTCATTTACTTAACACTTCGGATAACGACCTTTTTTTGCAAACGGTGTATGAATATTTATCGTATATTGAATATCTTGAAAAACTGGTTGAACAGATAGGATTACAAACTCATCAAAGTGTTAAATTAGTCGCCATTACATAATGAAATTATGAATATATAAATATCGCACACAAATACTTCACTCATTATTATTTTAACATCGACAAACATTTAAGGTTTCGTTCGATAACAAAACAACACACAAAAATTGTGTAGGTATATAAAAGGGTCATTACAACAGTACTGTAGCTAGATCTAGGGTTTAGTATTCGGCTCTCGTGGCTCGTTGTATCCGATCTTGCAAAATCTTCTCGAGCCGATTACAGCATCCTAGATCGAGCTACTATTATAATAACCATATTTAATTTTTCAACATAAGTAGTCTTTAAATATTCGATTCCCCGTTGAACCTTGAACAAACAATATTAAAAAGTACTTTGTATATACGTATACTTGATTTCTTGTACAAATTGATGTTTATTTTATTGCTGTCATAACCTATATTCCTCATTTTATGAGGGAACCATAAATATCTGTCAAGTAAATGTATTTATTGTTACAGTTTTAAATGACGTCAACCCGCACCTCTATAGCAAATACGACATTCGTATGTAGTGTTAGAAATTATTATTGTATAATAAATTACACAGCATTTTAGAGCTGTAAATTTATATTGTTACTATATTGCTGACTTGTATCAAATAAGGTCGGCCAAAAATGCAATTGATATGCAAATTACTTTGTTCTGCAAGGTACATCTCCGGTAACTTAGAGGTAATAGGCCGGCTCCCAGTGGTAGAGGTCGTGGTTTTCGCTCCCTGACCTCGTCATACCAAAGACGTAAATAATGGTAGTAGTATCGTGTCTTGGTGTCAGCAAAAGTGGATTGTCCTAGGACTGGTCAGCCCACTGTCGGTATAACGTGACTAGTTGGGGTATCATTGAACGTGTCTACGGCGTGATATTCCATTTAGGCAGGACTATAAGGCTGGATATTTTACTTATTGCTGCAAGTAGACGCCGACGTCTATATGACTGAAAAAATGTTGAAAAAGACACTATACGTGAACAAATCTGATGTTCTACAAAGTGTTGGACATATTTACTGTTGTTGTATTGTATTTTTCCATATTGACCTTTCCCCTATCAGTTCCAGTAAATCATTACATATATCTCTTCTCGATCTTTGAACTAAGGCAAAGTGGTTCTTCTCAACAAACTCGATTAAGAGAACAATTTTCACTCATACAAAACCTTTAAGACCTTTAGGGTAAGAAATGCCATTCTTTCCTGATATAAAAAAATCAGTCGTATATGCTAAGCAAACCATTTATATGCCTAGACGTAGAACCAAAGACAAACTCAAACTCAGCTTGTTCCCTAAAACGAATAGGCCAGTCCGATTAGTAAATAGAATTTGCAACGGAATGGGTTGTTTATGGATAAATATGGCAAAATGTTACTGCACGTTTTAGTTAATCAGTTAATCGCATCAAACTGTGTATTTGACACGAGTCAATGAACTACTATGGGGCCTCCGAGGCCGGTTAATTATAATCGCTGACTGCAAATCACTTGCCCATCATCGATGTGGGTTCAAAGCCTCGCTTAGGATGTAAAATTCTTTAATGTGGGTAAACTGTCAATATATGATATTTTAATACCTTTCAAGTTATACATAGTGTTAAATTTTACAAAACAATGAAATAGTGTTCCGTGTGTTCAAAGCTAACCTTACATACATACAGTTAGCAATATCTTATCGAAGAAAGCACAGTGATTTGAGATATGCACAACTTATTTAATCACTTCTGTTTGAATATATTTCCATTGCCTTAGAAGTGCATTATATGACTCGCTGTTTTTTCTAATCCTCCGTTGCATCACAAGCAAAAAAGGTGATACAATTGAAACAATTATGAGCGAAATTTTATTTCAAATTGAATACTAATGCTTCAATTTTGCTTTGAAACACACTAAAATGATCTGTTTTTAAACAAATCTGGAGTCTTACTAGTCTTTTACACCAAATCAGACATCCCAAGGAAATAATCAAGTTAAGGACGTATGCTAGAATTTGGTGCGAAAATTTTCCCAATAACAGAATTTCTTTAAACTTTGGATATTGAAGGACAATCAGAGGATATAATTCTGTGACAGTTTTCATGCTTACAGTTATTTTCAAAGTTTGTACTAATATCATATTTAGTACACTACGGAAGCTCCGAGGGGACAAGTGTGAATGTTCGTATATCGTTGAAACGAGCTGATAACTCGTGGCCGCGAGACAATATCTCGTTCCCGTTAGTTAGTTATCTTGCGGCCACGAAATACGACCTTGGTCCCACAGTTAGTATCTCATGGCCACGAGATTGAAAAAAAAACAAAAACAAAACAAACACACAAAACTTGTCACTTTGTATATTTCGTGGCCGAGAGTTACTAACTCGTGGAAATGTGTTAGTTTGGGGCCACGAGGTACTTACTCTTGGGAAAGATCTACTATTTTAAGGCTATGAGTTATGAATCTCAAGGGAGATTGTATCTCGTGGACAAGATCTCGTGGCGAAGAGATACTAACTCGTGTTATCTTATTTCAAATATGTCAGAAAACTTTGTATGTTACTTCTAGAAACAAGAAGCCTTAAAGAGATTTGACGACAGTCGTTTCAAACATATCTAGAACCACAAAAATAAGTTGTCACTAAAATAATTCATTTGAAATAAATTGTTGTTATTCTATTTTCAGATATGCCTCTACCACGGGAAACGGTGAGCCAGAACTATCGTGTTGTGTTCATGGGAACATCTGGAGTGGGAAAAAGTTCGATCATTAATCAATTTATTAACAATAAGTTCACTGAGATTCATAAGGAAACTGTAGAAGAGCTTCATCGCCACAGTATGAAGTTCGAGACCGTGTCTGTAGATATTGATATATTAGACACTTCAGGTTCGTATCAATTTCCGGCCATGCGCAAACTCGCTATAGCAACAGGTGATGCTTTTGTGCTTGTATATTCGGTAACGAATGCGGAAAGCTTTGAAACAGTAAAATCGTTGCGAGAAGAGATAAAAGAGCATAAACATAATGGGAAGTATTCGATAGTCGTTGTTGCAAACAAAACGGACCTAGGAGACATAACTGGGGAACACGCTGTGAACGAGTCCGTGGTCTGTATGGACTGGGAAGAAAAATTTGTCACAACCTCGGCAAAAACAGGTGAAAATATTGATACTGTGTTTCAACTGTTAGAGAATCAAATCAAAGAAAGAATAAAGTTAGAAGAGAAACGACTTTCGTTCTTTCGGAGGATCTCAATGCCTGTTATGAGACTGGCCAAATCAAATCGTCGGAATACGCAATCAGTGAAAATCAAACCTAGATCTAATTCTGTGGATTTGTGACAGTTTTGCCAATGGCGGCCTAATGAAATTCAGTATATGCAAATACATTTTCTCGTTGACAGTTCTTTTATACATATCTTAGATATGGTGCTTACATGTTGTTTTTAGCTCGACATTGAAGACAAATTAGAGCTAATGCATTCGTCCCGGCGTCGCCGTTGGTTAAGGTTTTTGATGAACTCAAATATCTCTGTTACTATCAAAGCTATTGACTTGGAACTTAAAATATTATTTACTATCAAAGTCTACACCAAGAGAAACAACTCCCATAATTCTGATTTGAATTTTGACAGAGTTATGCCCCTTTTTAACTTAGAAATTTTTGGTTAAGGTTTTTGATAAAGTAAAATATCTCTGTTACTATCAAAGCGTTTGACTTGAAACTTAAAATAGTTATTTTACTATCAAAGTCTACGCCAGGAGAAACAATCCTCATAACTCTGATTTGAATTTTGACAGAGTTATGCCCTTTTTTTAACTTAGAATTTTTTGGTAAAAACTTTATAAAGTTTTTAGTGGCAAAGCTCTAATTCAGAGTCAAGCACTGAGAAAAGTTGAGCGTGTTGTCTTACGGACAGCTCTTGTTTTGATTTACAATTTTAATCTACAAGAAAACTGTTAAGTGATATCATATCATCTCTATTTGCTCAGTAGGATTTCAAGTACTGTCTAACAGTGCATTTTATTTTTTTAATTATTCCGCTTTCTAGCACAGAATATTAATGCTAAATTGCATGTATATTATTGTAAAATTCTGAACTTATTTTATACGTAAACTACTGTAGATAAGGTGGTATTTGATACTTCTGAAATTATTGCTCAGCGTAATGTCAGGTGTGTCGTTACCAATGTATAAAAACATTTGTTGCCAAAACAAAAGAATTTATAAAATGTATACAAAATGGAATATGACAGTCATACGAATCCTAAAGATAATATGTGTTATTATGACGATCTACAATTGAAAATAAATGACACACAGTTAGGAACAAAACTGTTGAAAACATCCATACCGTCAGTCTCATATTTGCATGTTTTTTTGCTAAAATATGACATAATATGAGCCCTGCCATGAGAAAACCAACATAGTGCATTTGCGACCAGCATGGATACAGACCAGCCTGCGCATCCGCGCAGTCTGGTCAGGATCCATGCTGTTCGCTTTCAAAGACTATAGCAATTAGAGAAACTGTTAGCGAACAGCATGGATCCTGACCAGACTGCGTGGATGCGCAGGCTGGTCTGGATCCATGCTGGTCGCAAAGCCACTATGTTGGTTTTCCCATGGCGCAGCTCATATATTGCGTTATCTCATCAAACTAGCTGAGCTTTTCTTCATGAAGTTAAGACTTACATGAGAAGAACGTTGACGATAACACAGATAATATATTTTTAACAAAACTTAATAGTTCGTAGATGCCAATTAATTAGTTCGCAGAATCGGTCAACATTTTAACTGTTGGATTACCCCATTTCGTTGGTATGGTTAAATGGTGAATACCTAAAAGTAGTACCGGAAGTGTACATACTCGCCCAAAGCGAAACACTAAAAGAATGTACATGTTTTTTAAAGAATTGCATTCCAGTATGTACATAGAGACGCATTAATGTGTACATCACTATATTTCACTGCATAAACAGACCTGCTTCGATGCTTGTGTATACACACATATTTTGCATGTTATAAGAATACATTTGTAAAAGATGTTTCGGAGTTGACTTGAATGATTTTGATTTATATCTCAATTGATTTTACCTTCATTTTAAGGGGACGCATATTGCTACATTCACAGTTCATACAGCAATGCGGAAGGGGTGCATATTCAAGAAATCGATGGTGGGAAAATAAAAAACATATTCCTAAACTGATATAATACTGATGGACACCTGTAATATTCAGTATTTTGTGGATAAGGATGTGGTACTATGAATGTAATAGGAAAACAGAGGTCTTTGTGAAAGTACATTCAACACAAAATATTAAGCTTTTGTATAAGGAAAATACAGGTTTTTTACAATAACAGTGTTCCAAATAATGTTGAAGGGATGAGATTTTCTTTCTAACACACCAGGGTTGCTTAAACATGTAAAAATTTAACGCCACGTCTGTTCATCTCGGGATGGACGCCATATTTCTCATTGATAAAAAATGTAAACAAAAAAATCAGAGTGGGATTAGCATTGCAAGGGCATAACATGACATTCTACACAATGAATACCTTAGAACAGATATCTAAGATGCTACACAGGTCAGGCGGGTTAAATGCATAATGTCGATCACTTGAAATTCATCTTGAAAAGGTGGTTAATTTTAGTTTGTTTACATGGTTTTTAATTTTCCCACGACTTCTCGGCGATTCACTGCAAATGTATTACTGCGCCGGACGAAAGGTAACTCTAATAAACAACGGGAGACAACTTACGTGTCAGCACGTGTACGATTTTAAAAAAAAACATGGCGATGATTATAATTTCTTATCAAATAATGAATCCTATTCAGATATTCGTCTTTAATATTAGAAAATTATTAATTTCTGTGGACATTTGTCAAAAAATATTACTTACAGCGGACTACTTTGCGCATCAAACTGGTTTCCGCTTCAGTTGTGAGGCACTTCCGTTATACTTTTTGACAACAATAACAAAACACAAAATGAATCAATAAAGTCACTTATAAACCGACTGCTACTTAAATCAGTGTAAGTAAAGTTGTTGTTACAACATTATACATGTTCGTTACGTTATGAGATAAAGTTTATCTTGAACTGCATAATCCATTAATTACGTTTAGATGATATTGCATTTACAACTTATTTTGACCCCGTTTTTTTACGTGAATGACAGCATTCTCGTGCAACTCATGCAAACAGAGTTATGAAAAGTATGGTGGAGAATTCAAGGAGAAATTATAAATGACATTAAAGTGAGGATAACTGTATATTCGTCAAGTTTTGATCATTGACATTCCTGCTGTGTATTAGTAACTTTTGTGAACAAGATTAGAATGTTGCTTTTCCACATATACACATTGATTGGACCTCTCAACCAAATTTCATACCTTATTTTAGGGATTTTTAAGACAATACATTTTCAAAAGTTTGTTGAATGTGTTTTGATATTTAAGTGCATTGTAGTTCATGAATACCAAGTTAAAAATTAATAATGGCAACATTTCTAGGCCTTTATTGTAAGCCACTAGACTTCTGTAACGATAAATGTTTAATGTATTAAGGGGAATATACTCTTTTAGTTTTGGAATGTGGCATTCCTTGACCACCGTATCTTTTCTTATGCACTACTTTGTAAACAAACTAAATAATGTGTTTTAGCTCACATACGCGAAATGAAAAGCAAGACAGTGAACTTATTTCACATTCTTTCTTTAAATTAGAATCTGTAGGACATTGATAAGTGTTTGGACAAAGTGAAGCACTATTATTTTCGCACCAAAAAGTCTGAATTGTTGACTTTGAATGTACACAAGAAGTCTTATGTAATTCAGCAATAACTTTCTTGTTTCAGTTTTTCTCATTTTTATTTTAGTGAGCAATCCTTTGTGTACTTATAACAGTTGAAACAGTATTCATTTCATTTACCAAAACCTTGTACTTTTTTGCAGGTAAATTTTATAATACCCCACCCACTTTTTTCTAATTTCAAAGTATGCGTCCCCTTAATGCGCTTTCAATATTTAAAATATTAGAAGGAGTCATAATTTGAAACTGATTACCTGTCACCTTAAATTGTTATGACCTTTTTCTTAAATTGTTATGATCTTTTTTATTCTGAATGCTGTTATATTTTATAAATTTGTTCTGCTGTCAATGTATTAAAAGAAAAAAACATGTAAGAATGTCTTGTATCCAATTTTGTATACAGGTTACAATGATGACCCCACCCCGTAAGCGAAGGAAGTAATAGCAGTTTTCCTTTTATTTCAGGAATGACACTGTCTATAGCTCATTTAAATGCTGGAAAGTTGTCAACTGCCATATACAACGCATGCAATAACTGGCCTATGCAAAAGACATAATATAAGCCAGACTACTGAATGTGGATTACACATGTACAGATGTGGAATATTTGACTTAAATCAACTAACCGACCGCACGCTGCTGATGGCACAGCAAGCCTGCGGTCCACTAACGCGATGGCTTTAAAATTTAGTTATTAGTATGAAACAGAGGACATGTATTTTGATATAAAAAAACTACACCAACATATTCCTTTGTGGCATAAAAAGCATGCCTTAGTATATGAAAGGAATTTAATTTAATGACAACATCAGAAGCTATAAGAAATGTGAGCACTGCAAAGACGAACTATAGCTAGTTCTTGCTAATATAATACTAGCTATGCAGAGGTATATAATAAAAGGGTCAGTTAACAGCACCTTGATTTGAAATGATATATTTGGTGTTTACAATAGCCTGGTAAAATTCGAGCAGAAAATACATTGCAGGTCAAACTTATGTACAATTGTAATAACAGTTTTATATTCTGTATATCAATATTTAAAGTTAGGCATGATAAATACTCGTTTATGGAGGCTTCGTATTTGTAAAACAAACAACCTAGCAGAACAATTTAAGTTAATTAAGTCAAAATCTTACCGAAATGTCCCAGTCTTAAAGGTCTACAATGAGAAAGTATAGAAAGATTTGTAAGCCAGGCATGCTCACCGAAATAACGTTCACGAACTATGGAAAGACAGCAACATGTCCGATCACATGCTAATATACTTATTGTACAGGCAAATTTATAAGCGTTTAACACAAAATTAAAAATATGAAAAAGGAGTGGTAAGAACCATTAGAAAGACAAGAGCAGTTAAATGAGCCGCACCACGAGAAAACCAACATAGTGCGTTTGCGACCAGCATGGATCCAGACCAGCCTGCGCATCCGCGCAGTCTGGTCAGAATCCATGTTGTTCGCTTTCAAAGTCTATTGCAATTAGAGAAACTGCGAACAGCATGGATCCTGAACAGACTGCGCGGATGCGCAGGCTGGTCTGGATCCATGCTGGTCAAAAACGCATTATGTTGGTTTTCGCATGGCGCGACTCAACTGTACCTTAGATACGTTTCCACCACCGCAGGAAGTATGATGTCAATTCCTAAAAAGGAATTTGTTTAGATAGTGATAGTAAACAGACTATATTTAAATAATAATTTATGAGTACATTTACTGAAATGTTAGCTTTGCGTGACGTCATTCTCCCCCACAAGCGCTTGAATTACAATCTTACCGTTGACTGATCACTAACAGTAGGCGATTTTCCCTGTAAATTCAGAAAATAAATAATGACTCGTTTTGTTATTGTTCTGAGAAAACATATGGTTAAGATATATTTAGAAATCAATCAGATATTTTGAGAATATTCTGTTTTTAATACAATAAACATATACGTCTGGTGTATATAAATAGCCATTACTGTTCAGTTTTGGAAAGTGATATTTGATATAAATTAATGTCAGGATAAGAGAATCTAACTATTTCATTTTTGATTACTGAAAACCTGTATTAAAATTTCACAAACAATCGCTCGTTCGTTCATTGCTGAACCTGAGCAGCACATTAATCTAAAGTAGTTAAGTTTCCATAAAAGCACTGAGACCGAACACGAATAGACCACAATTTGCAGGATAAGTATAGTCAAACCTGTGTTAAAGACCACCTCTGAACAGAAACCACTTGGCTCTAAAGACCACATGAAGACCACCTCCCATAATGACCACATTTTGGCTCTCCCAAGGGTGGTCTTTATAGACAGGTTTGACTGTACAACAATTCTCTTACTTATAAAAAATATTCTTTTTATTTCGAAATGAATTTCTGGAAGCCTGTTTCTTCAAACACAGAACGACACTAAGTTAACATAACAATGTTAACAGGCACATCTCCTTTTTATGACCAGTATGAATAAGGATTTCTTTGAAAATTATTTTTTTCCACACAGCAAGGTACTAGGGCTCGGTTTGCATGAATGCCTTCGTTTACTTATAATACTTAAATGTTTATCTTATATGATAGTATTAAAGAATTGAAAACAAATGATTGTCAAAGTTTTGGAAAACCGATGAAGAGTGTTGCTTTTTTATCTTCTCGAAAGTGTGTCAAACGTTTTACACCTTTTAAAACAAAGTTTCAGTAAATCAAAGGTCCTTTACACAATTAAGATTTGAATTACTTTAAGAAGCTTTCAATGTTTAAAAGAGAGAAATCTGAAATCATTTATGAATTGATGTACGAGGGATGATCAATAAATTCGTGGGCACCTTCTGCGAATGGTTTGTTTCGGGTTAAAACATCAACGGAGGGTGAAAAAGATATCTCTGATCTTTCACGGGTATGATGAGTAATTTTCATATAAAAATTCCATCGCCTTTATGCAGAAACAAGCGTTTACTGCAACCAACAAAAAGCAATCTCCGCAGCTAAAGCGTATTTCAATATCGTGTTCTTACAGTACCCTAGGCATCCATCTCGCACTTAACCGTCTAATATTCACGTCTCCAGACAATATCACCTGCACAGAACCGTATCTTTGCAAAGTTCTCTCCGTTTTGCCGTTGGTCGACCGCTCACTGATCATCTTCAATATCTTCTCTGCCCTCATGGAATCTCTTAGGCCAATTGTAAGTCGGTAATCGGTATGCACTTTGCTTTCCATGAGTCTCTTCTATACTCTGTTTTGTCTGTTGTGACATCATTCTTGAGTTTTCTTTATACTAAACGTAATCTTCGCCAGGTGAATCTCTAACACACGTAATGGACACAAAAATGCATGAAATGTAAAACACAAAAATGCTCCTGTATAAATACATAAAAAGCAAACCTTAAGAACCAAAAACGTATGTACTCAATGCCTTTGCAGAAGACAGAGCAACATGAGAAACACCCTAAGGACCTGACGAAACAGACCAGAAGACAGTTATCAAAACCCACGTAATTCTAACTGCTCGTAGAATTATACTAAAGTTTTAATATAGTTATGTATGAATACTGCCAGAAAACAGTTTTGCTAATTGATACGATGATCCAGAATATGTTGACCAATTACGATGTAATTTCAAATCGGAAAATTGACCAGATTGATTATCATTGTAAATACATTTGTGTATGTCTTGTAACCCTATGAGGCTGTTACGAAATGTTTTAAAAAAGGAAAACCGGAATTATTTTCAGAGAAAAAAAAAGTTTACCATCAGTCAACACACAGACAATCTAAAATGCCACATAAAATGCCATAACTGCGGTGAAATGAAGTAGCAAAGGCATCATAAACAAATCAAGTGTCATAACTCCCCCGGAATTCATTAATCTAATTCAGAACATGTTGATGATAGGTAAAATTACGCTTCCCTCTTGTCACTCATGGGGGTTTCTGAACTGTACGCCAATGGTAAATGAAAAGTAGTGTAAGTACTTTAATATGCGACAAATTAAGTGCCAACATTCCTTTGAAAATCGCTGAACCGGAAAAAATGCCGCTGATATGTATAACTAAGCTTTGCAAAGTATTGTTGGAAATCTTACCAATGGTGTAAGAGATGATGCCAAAACATCATAAAATTGCTTGGTAAAGGGCCAAACCTCCGCTGAAAATCAACCGGAATATGCCTGCAATATGTACATTTAAGCTTTAAATAATCACTTTTTGTTTGTTGTAATTCCTCCAAGTAGTATCGGAGAAGTTGCACGGACAAGGAAAATACGAGAAATCAAAGGTCATAATCCAATCAGATTTCGACGAATCAAGTTTACATACTCCACGAAACAAGACGACAATATGTACATGATATGCACAACTTAACTTGGCAATGATCATTTTTGGGAAGGTGATGAAATAATGCACGGAGGGGCACCTGGGGTCTTCCTCCACCATTAAAGCTGGAAAGTTGCCATATGACCTATCATGTGTCGGTGCGACGTTAAATCCAACAACAACTTTTGGGAAGATTAAGTTATGACCTTTATTTGCACTCTCCTGTTATTTTTCAACATTATGAGATTGAGCAGTGTGAATTTCTTTGCATCTTTGTCCAGATGTGTTTTGTCATTGCCCAATCCAAGGCGATTGCTCACTTTACATATTTGTTTTGTTCCCGTTGTTTATTGTTTATTTGTTAAACTTTGTTTTGCATTTTGTGCTAATATACGTAAGGTCAAAATCCGTAAATACAAATTTTCGCTTATATTATGCATTCATTCATTCCATTTTTCCTTTGTCTTTTTTCAATACCTACCTATAAAAGTAAGTCAAAATATGTTAGAAAATATGTTAATCTGATTTTATACTGCAGCTGAGCGGACCATTACACTACTGACGCATCGAAAGTACAGTTCTGATGCGATTAACAGATTAACTAAATTATGCTTTGATATAACATTTTCGACTTACCCATTCACGGATAAATAGGTAAGATCATTCGTCCGTTAAACTGAAAATTATATTCACATATCAGATTTATTTATATAATTATTTTTCTTGCTTCAGAGAGTTAATCGTGTTTCAGACTTGGCATTGTTTTTCGACTGATGCTGTAACATATGGGTGCCAATCTGCAAAATGTATTAAGCAGCTAGAGCATTATTTCAGACACTTAACATTACACTGGCTTTCTGTTGACAATAAACTGAGTTATTCGACATATTTGTGGAAGTATCATTAACTTAGGGCATCAGGGGTGTGTGTGGGGGGGGGGGGTAGGGGAGGGGGGCATCAGGGGGAGAGGTTTGTTATGATGTACCTGAGATGACTGACCTCACTGCCAGTACGAAAATTCAGTGTCCGTACAAAGATGTCCAACATTTCTTTTGACGGAACTACATCAGTATATATATATATATATATATATATATATATATATAGTGGACAGAATTTTATACGAACTGAATCACCACCAATATATACTAGACCAATTACGACAAAGCGCCTAGCGAACACGCAGATTAGTTTCGATGCTGCTTCATGTATGAGCCCGAATTGTACTACACATTCGTACTGGTTCAATATTTGCATATATATATACTTAAATCTCTGTGTTCATGTCTCAGAAATCAGTAGTGACATTTTAGTCTTTTTAACTGATTGGGACCAGAGAAGCTATATTTTCTCTCTCTGAAAGTTCACTGGATCTCGAGGATACATTGAATATATAGAGATAGTTTGCATTAAGGGATACAATTAAATTCAGAACAGTTTACTTTCCCATACGTATATATATATATAAGTGAGATATTAAAGAAAAAGCATTAACGAAATGCCTTTCAAACACACTGGATCCCG
The DNA here is from genome assembly GCF_021730395.1 of Mercenaria mercenaria. Lineage (NCBI taxonomy): Eukaryota > Metazoa > Mollusca > Bivalvia > Venerida > Veneridae > Mercenaria > Mercenaria mercenaria. The sequence goes on along the minus strand of NW_026461351.1, from coordinate 14,621 downwards.
GAAGGATACAAGAACATAAAGATAAAATTACAGAGTATGAGAAAAAATATATGTTCAAACAGTGTCAAAAGTTTAATTATTATATATATTACATATATATTATATATTTATATATATATTACATATATATTATATATATATTATTATATAATTAAACTTTTGATATATATATATATCAATAATAATGTAACAAAAGTTTCTAAATATCATGTAAGTCTTCATAAAATAATGAACAAATGCATTTCTTACTTCAGACTGTGTGCAATGAAGTTGATTAGGACTGTAATAATTTATTAATTTGTTTGATTATGTGTGCTGTTATTTTATATAACACAGGTTATAGCGGCAATAAAAAAACAAAATCAATGTTTCAACTTATATTTGTACTAGTTCTAGGCGATAAAAATCAAATGTATGTGTATAAAGTTACAAGGGTTATCTTATGTTGGAGATGGTTATATTTTGATTAAACGAGTAAGTAGTATTCACACAGACTTAATCGAACGAGATGTGGTAATAGAATATGAAATGTGATCATGGATCAATCAATGTGCTAATTTAGAGTCAGGTGCGGTCTACTCTACTGATCGAATCCATGGTGTATTTAGGTAAACGGGGCATTCAGTCGAAACCTCTTGATGCTTTTTGTTTTGAAATATCAAACGCAAACGTGGAAGCAGCTATAACTGCAATTGAACTACAATATTGCAAATGTCTTTGATTTTTTGAGAATTTATGGACATTGACATGCAACCCAGTGTTAAATGAATAATCTTTTATCTTCCATCCAATGTCACAATCTGACATACGGGCCTCAATGTATCTGTAATTTAAATGTAGGTATTGCATCATCTTTTTGTAAATTTTTGAGTTATTGAGGTAAATGTCAGATTTTACGCATAAAATACGTCTCATGTTTTTCTGTATTTTATAACTTAAATTTCCATGTAAATTTTATTAAATTCTGTCCAGTAATAAGGAAGTTGATATTTTTCAAACTTCAGTAATTTATGTTTTTATCCCCAAAACCACTATAACGGGCCTTAAATTGTCCATTTCATATCCGCGCCAAGGTAGTCGAAGTTCCCGGCTATACCGTGAAAATGTAAAAGTCAGAGTTCACGCTTATGTCGTGAGTCCCATAAAATCTAGTATTTGGCGGGACATTACCCTACAAATAGACTGGACTAGATATCTTTAGTGCACACCATTTTCGACAGTCTTGAGACGAAATTATGTCACTTTGATTTTTTCTTGGTAGAAAATTTGCTCGATCGAGGTAAGAAATTCATTTGTTAGATTTTGGTATAATTTTTGAGTTACGATTTTTATTTAGTAAATTTTTGTTCATTCTACAGAATTTTGTAAAAACGTCTACTTTTCGGCAAGAGATTAGCTAGTTTCGGTATGTCAGGCTAATTTATTGAATTTTTCAGACTTTTCTAAATTATTCATTTCGAAGGAGGAATCTGAAATGTTTCGTTAATATTATTTGTACAGTTTATATTGAAAGTTTGTAACATGATAATTTGTAAGTTATCTTAGTGATAAATCGTATATGTCAATCTTCTCATTGTAATTTATGGAACGCCGGTGCTGCATTGCATTGTAATATATAAATGTATATGTTGACAAGTCTAGTACCGTGTTTTTAACATGTCAGTGTTATTTGAAATTACTGTGTGCCAGTCTATAGCATATCTATACAATGTCCGTTTTGTTGTATGGCTGTTGATATTACATTCATACCAGGTATTGTATAACGTTTGATTTTGTTAATTAGTTGTTGTAAATAATAGCTGCAGTTTATCATTTCCTTATCTATAATTTTTCATCATAATCTTTTCAAATCTTTTTCATACTTTAACTTTAGACTTGTAAGTAATTTAACTTAGTAGCACATACATTTTGTATAAGTAGCACGTATCATTTATGGGAGCCTACGGAGGTATGGTGAACCCAAAGGAGCAGTTTTATGCCCTTGCTTATTTGTTTTGCTATGGTGATTACCATATGTTATATATTTTAGCTTCTTCCACTAGACGACTTTTACCTGGTGATGATGTCACGACCCGGAAGTACAATACCCGAGGTTAACTTGTCTTCATACGCCTGGATGTGATTTTCCCAGCGTAGAGCTTTCGTCCCATGGTTGTGCCTTAACCGCAAAGACGATGATTTTTGTAATCAACTGAGACAGCTCAGGGATACAAACACCTACCAACATAGGGAGCCAAAAAGGAGTCGACGTTTTCACGGTTTAGAGGAACTTTACTTGAAGATACGTTTATTTTGTGCTACTTTAAGTTCGAAGTAAAAGGAAACCCCTGTGACACGTCAATATAAAAATGGACTTTTAAATTTTAGGACTGTACATCTGCTAGAAATAGATACTGAGCTCAGATTTTTTTTCTGTTCGTTCTTTCGTATAATAAGATTTTCCCCCTTTCATTCATTCATTGTAAATAATCATTTTCTGTAAATAAACTTGTAAATATTGTAATGGGTGTTAAGTTCTGGTAGTTATTGTCCCCGGTTCGTCCATCCTGTCACATCCAAGACCAAAGTGTTTTAAATACGAATGTATTTTTCAAAATGGGATGATGATACATATGTCTACGTACTTAGAGAAACGGAAATCATTTTCCTTGAATGGTACATTGTGCCCGTTCGAAAAGGGGTCAGCAGAAAACACCACGAGTCACGGCATTGTTTATGTATAAACTATATTTTTATACCATAAAATAAAGCTGAACCATAAAACATACTTGTTAGGAAACAAATAAATAAAGAATGCTTGTATATGTTTTTATCATAAATAAGTTTGATAGCATCAAATGACAACTTTACATCGGAATGACATTTTTATTTGGTTTTATTTCATTGAACATTGAAGCTATCGACATTCTTTACAAGTTTGTAAAACATTTTATATACTCTTCTTAAAAGTATTTAACTTCTTTCGTACTTAAGATATTGCAACACTGAAAGCAAAGGTATTAAAAAAACTAAAGTATTCATGAAAATTTAAGCGTTTTTTTTACAATTTGTCCCAAAAGAGTATATTTTGCCTATATAAAATAACTTTAACTCAGAATTTTCTTGATTTAGTAACCTTGAACTATAGAAAGTTGTATAATGGTATAGAGGTCTTTGTGGTAAAGATCACTGACTTTGAATCACCTCCCGCTCGAAACCTCGTTTAGAATGTAGAATAATTTCTTGTAAGGAATCCATACAGCTGGTTTATTGAAAGCCATACCTAAAATAATGCTCTGATAAACACATAAGGTGTTCCTCTGCCATTTTAATTTTTCAAAAATCGACGTATTACCTAAAATTGTCTCGGTGTGACGTTAAACCCGACAGAATAAAAAAAACCGTATCTGTCGTTAAGTCTTTCTATATCAAAATTCTGGCCGATTGAACAAAAATTAAACTTATCAAGCAATACATTTAGCAAACGCTTTTTAACTGACTGAATTTTTCTAGTTATGTTAAAAATATGGATTTTATCTAATTATACAACTCGGAGTATATTTTATCTGAAAATTAAGAACATCAAAACGTAAGGGCATAATAAAATGATTGTTAAGAAATGAAAACAAAAGTAAAAGAAACGAAACAATGCAAGGGAAATAACTAGGATTTGATCTCATAGGTATCAAAATTAAACAAAAAGGATCTGGCAGTCCGCACATACAGTCACTCCACCACAGGCGACTGACCAAGTCAAACAAAACTCTCTATGAAAAGTACTGGTTGGGAAGCATTTTATCAGTGTCTTACAAATATCGACTGGTTCAAGTATTGAAAATGTAATATTTTAAAAACACTGATAACCAGACCAGTCATACAAATAAATCTGACTTTGATGGTTTGACTAATATATCTTTATGTACTGGAGTGTAAACGAAGTCATCGACAACGTTTTTGTTGTCAAAGGAAGATTGTTATATTATTTCTTAAATGAGTGTCTGATTTAAAATTATAGTTTGACAATGGCAATGGGGCTTTAAACGTTAAATACCAGTCTAAACATACATGTTGTATCTCTAAAATATAACTCCAGATATAATTACTCAGATTTCATCTTCACCAATCGGAAAATGAATAGAGGATATTTGTTTGTTTTTCGTGAATATGGAATATATCTCACCTCGAAGTGAAAATCTTTTAAATATTGTCTACGCGCTCGTTGAAAATGTGAAAATTTTCTCACTTCGAGGTGAGATATATTCCATATTCACGAAAAACAAACAAACTTTCTTATTATTTTATGCTTAATTACGTTGAGATTTGCATTTTGCAACAAATTTTAATCTCAGCGCGGGAAACAGACGCGCGTAAACAGACATGACGTCAGACGTGTTGTGACGTTAGAAAGACGCACACAACATAAAGTTCCATTTTATTATTTTTATTTTTTGCTGCATAACGTTTGAAATTCTCATTAAGTAAAATAACTTGAATCGAGAAATATAAAGAACAAAGTGCGACTACAATTTTCATCCTGTTTTAAGCAAATAATTTAAAATTCATATACAATGTACAAGTAGATCGGCATTCACAGTGAGTGATATGCAGTGAGTGCTATGGATTATATCTCACTGATAAAACACAGTATTTCATCAGTTAGCATAAAAAAAAACTGTTTTCATCCATTTTTAAAACTCATTTCTAGGGAGAGTTCAAGCTGCTCAGAACTCACTTTGCGAAAATAGTGATAACTGTAGTCCATATAGGAGTATAGAAAACGAGGTTCTAACCTGACTGACCCTTTAAACATTCTAGGCCACAACCTCCAAAAGTAGAGTATACCACAATCAGCTCTTAATTGCATATAGGCACGCTGATATTGATAGATCCACGATCACGTTTGTTATTCCGTTTGCATACCTAGTCTGATTAAAACTATATAATATTTTTAATTTGTTTAATCAACATATTTTTATTTCGAATATAATCAACCTTTGTATCTATATGCAAAATGAAAATTTGATTTTTATCGCCTAGAACTAAAATTGTATCACTGATTTTGTTTATGTTATTGCCGCTATTACCGGTGTTAAACAAAAAACCACCAACATAATCAATCAAATAAATATATTGTTACAGTCTTGAATGTCGTCATCACACACCATTTGAAGTAAGAAATGCATTCGTATCGGATTTAAATATTATTATTTTATAAAGAATTTCATAATAGTTAGAAACTGGTATTAAAGTATTATCATTTATCTCGCCCCCTACAAATTTCTTGCATTTCTATTGGTCAACAGACGTCACGTGAAGGCAGGATATATCCCATATCCTGCTAGTAATTTTCCAAATGAATTTTGATTAAAACAAAATGGCTGCCGCGTTGCTAGCAAAATTGAATCAATTCAGATTATAAGCTCCAGCTATAGATATCGTTTCGGAGAGTAAATTTAGTGTTCTCTTGCGTTTTCATTATCCTACTTAGATCAGGCTCCAGAGTTTAGCCGTCAGAAGCGGAAATTGAAGAACAATAACTCTGCATAGGAGACACGGCCGTTGAAATCTTGTTTTAAGTTAAATAAGGTAGCTAGAAAAGCGGCACGGTTCATTCTTTTTATTAGGTAAGATGTGGACATGTACACAGCATATGCACAAACCGTTGTGCAGAAATGGGTACCTGAATGTGTATGTGTATGCTTTATAAGGAAAGACAAAGCATTGATATGAATATCTGACTAGTTTTGGTTGTTTCAACAATTTGTCTTGCGTCCTTTCGATTATGAGGGCCCAATTTTCCCTGGGAAACTTCGTTGTAGAGAGTTAGTCTAAACAGGATGACCCTGGATCGCTCACCTGAGTAATATGAGCTTAGCATACATGTCTCAAACGTCAAACTGATGCTAAAATAACAAGAAAGTAGGTCAGTAGGTCATATTTATGGTCACTGAAAGTCAGTTTTAAGATCAGTCTGCACAACTGTACATGTCATCCAAATTTCAAGGCTGTATCTTAAAAATAAAAGAAAGTAGATCAGTAGGTCACATTCCTGGTCACTGAAAGTCAGTTTTAAGACTGGTGTGCTAAACTGTACATGTCATCCAAATTTCAAGGCTGTATCTTAAAAAACAAGAAAAGAGGTCAGTAGGTTAAATTTATGGTCACTGAAGTCAGTTTTAAGATCGGTGTGCAAAACTGTAAATGTCATTCAAATTTCAAGGCTTATCTTAAAAAAAGTAGGTCAGTAGGTCAAATTCCACATGACCCAGATTCAAACTTGACCTAAAGATCACCAAGGTTAAAATTCTGACCAAGTTTCATGATGATACAGTCATAAATGTGGTCTCTAGAATGTTAACAAGCTTTCTTTTGATTTGACCTGGTGACCTAGTTTTTGACCCCACCTGATCCAGATTTGAATCTGACCTAAAGATCATTAAAATTAACATTCTGGCAAAGTTTCATTACGGTATGGTCATAAATATGGCCTCTAGAGTGTTAACCAGCTTTTCCTCTGATTCGACCTGGTGACCTAGTTTTTCACTCCACATAACCCAGATTCAAATTGAGCCTAAAGATTATCAATATTAACATTCTGACCAAGTTTCGTAAAGATATAGTCATAAATGTGGCCTCTGGAGTGCCAACAAGTTTTACCTTTGATTTTGCCTGGTGACATAGTTTCTGACTCAACTTGACCCAGCTTTAAACTTGGCCTAAATGTCAACAATATTAACATTCTGACCAAGTTTCATAGAGATATTATCATAAATATGGCCTCTGGAGTGTTAACAAGCTTTACATTTGATTTGGCCTTGTGACCTAGTTTTTGATTCCACCTGACCCGGATTTAAACTTGACCTAAAGATTATCAATATTAACATTCTGACCAAGTTTTATCAATATATGGTCATGATTGTGGCCTCTGGAATGTTAACTAGCTTTTTCTTTGATTTGACCTGGTGACCTAGTTTTAACGCCCATCTGACCCAGATTTGAACTTGACCTAAAGATCATTAAGATCAATATTCTGACCAAGTACTATAAAGATATAATGATAAATCTGGCCTCTAGGGTGTTAACAAACTTTTCCTATGATTTGACCTGGTGACCTAGTTTTTGATCCCACATGATCCAGATTCAAAATTGACCTAAAAATCATCAAGATTTACATTCTAAACAAGTTTCATGAAGATACAGTCATTAATATAGCCCTAGAGTGTTGACAATCTTTTCTTTTGATTTGGCCTAGTGACCTAGCTTTTGACTCCAGATGACCCAATATCGAACTCTTCCAAGTTTTATTGAGTGTAACATTCTGACCAAGTTTCATTAAGATTGAGCCAAAATTGTGACCTTTAGAGTGTTAACAGTCAAATTGTTGATGACGAACGACGGACACAGGGCGATCACAAAAGCTCACCCTGAGCACTTCATGCTAAGGTGAGCTAAAAACCGAAAGGCGCGAAACGAAACGAGACGAAAAGACTTAACTCAGTTCTGCACTGCGTATTGGCTCATGATCACACATTAGTAATGTAAGCTTATGTCATATTTCATCTAGCAATGTAAATTACTTGTGTCCCAAATTAGAAAGTTTTCTGTTGCATGTGCGACTCAATCGAGTTCAAATGCAGTATGCACTAACCTCGGCTCCCTAACAGTGCCTTCAGTGCTTTGATCTTATGACGTCTTTTTTTCGTTTCAAAGACATATTTTCATTTGTTTGTTTGTTTTGGGTTTAACGCCGTTTTTCAACAGTATTTCAGTCATTTAACGGGGGCAGTTAACCTAACCAGTGTTCCTAGATTCTGTACCAGTACAAACCTGTTCTCCGCAAGTAACTGCCAACTTCCACACATGAATCAGAAGTGGAGGACTAATAATTTCAGACACAATATTGTTTATCAAATAGTCACGGAGAATATACGCCCCGCCCGAGCATCGAACTCACGACCCTGCGATCCGTAGACATATTTTCTTTACTATACGTATGGCCACCAAACATGGGGGTAAACTCATGCTTTGTAACCCCGATTTCTATTAGTTACTTCAAGGGTCTAGTTGGAAGTTTTGCTCGGTATATATATTCTTAGATGACCACCACCTTCAAATACAGCTCAGCTACAGTAATTTGCAATCCAATTTTGGAAAGGAAAGTATCATTTATTATCCAAATTCTTGTGCGCTATGTTGCTTGTCTGTTTTGCAGCAAACGCGGTAAGCTTTGAAATAATATAATCATTACGAGATGAGATAAAACATTACGATGGAAATTACCAAAGTCGTTGTTGCAAATAAAACCGAACTTGCTCAAATTAAGCAAGTTTGTTGTCTGCATGGGAACCTAGAACTCGCTTTATTAGTGAAACAGTTCTGCTAATGACGGCTTCAACCAGATTCAATATGCAAACTCAATTTTCTCGCTTTGAGTGAGCCTTCGTACTAAATGACTCGCATATCTGTCTAAAACATTGTGCTAACATTTTTAGAGTATCTAATAACGACATATATTCCAATGATGACTGTAAATTGCCAACGAAATCCTTCAATTACATTAGTTATAGATAATGACAGATGTATATGAAGACAGATACAGTATTAGATAACATCTGATTCATTATGCTTTACTTACCAGGAATTCAAGAGGACCTGCGATTAAATTGGTTACAATCGACGGTTATACTACATGTGTCCACTGAGTCGGCGTTCCTGATGATCTTGCTTTTGCTTTTAATTTAAAGTTTTAGATATGGAAAGGTTAAATTTAAATAATCCTCAACTATTTCCTCTACTATCGTAAAAGATCTATCAAAAATTTTATACTGATAGATACCTAAGAAGTCCAGGTAACGAAAGTCAGATATTGAGATTATGCTTGTTAGATCTTGATGAGATCCTCCTGTCGCTCGCACAGAAACAGAGATAGAGCGTGTTTTTGTTTGTTTTTGGACAAACCAGTTTAATGCGACTGAAAATTTCCACTGCTTCCGGTCTCTGAGTTTGGTCATTCTGCCTTTTTGTTACTTCCTTATGCCTATTTTTCTTAATATCTCATACACACTTACCGCTCTACTGCTGCTGTTCTCCCACTCCTTATTGCCAACACTCTCCAAGACATTCTAACATTTTTATGCTCCTACTCTGTCATTTTTTATTCTTCTTCTTAAATCCATTGAAAAATTTTATGTTTTATGTCCAACTTTCATGCTTCGTGTTACTCCATATTGTTTTCAACATCGCCATAAAACACTTTCTTTCTACCATTCACCCAAACAAACTCACCTCCCTGTAAAGTAAAAACGTTTTGTCTTACATTTTTCTACATTTATTCATGCTCCTACCTCTTTCCGTGTATTTCCGTACTGTCTCACTCTGTTACACACACACAACCGCAAATTAAGAGAAATGTAAATAAATCAAATAAAAATCAGTGTACATTTTTCATCCACAGTAACCATTAATTCGTAGATTAGGTTTTATAGTTTGTTTTTGTTTTGTTGGGTTCCACGTCACAAAAACGCAGTTACAGAATATATGGCAACTTTTGGAAAAAAGGGTCCTAGATGCCCCTTCAAGCGTTATTTCAGGCACGGGCAGGTACCTTTATAGAGCCAACATTCTGTAAATGACTTCCTCATCTGAAAGAATTTTATACCCTTGTCGAGGTTTTGAATCGACAACGGCGGTGGATGGCAGTGATTCGAACACGACGAACCACTTGGCCACCGAGACCCACAGAGCTTATTAGGCTCGATCTTTCGTCTTTATTTTTATTATTAAAATGGTGTGTCAGTAAACAGTAGTTAGAATAGAATTATAAAACACTTTATGTTGCATTTTTCAAAACAGTGTACCCGCATTTTGACTGAACAAATATCTGAAAGATTTTGTAGGTTAGCCAGTATCTCATTAAGCATTTTAAGACAGAAAAGTGCTATGACTCTTTCTAACATAAACCAAAGCTCTAGCCCCTCTTGCATTTTTTGTTTCGCTAGTCAAACAAGAATCTTTCAAACAGCTATTTTTGTTGCTTTCATTTGGCCGAGTGGTTAATGTCACTGACTTTAAAGCACTTGCCCCTCGCCAATGTGGTTCACTCGGGGCGTGGAATTCTTCATGTGAGGAAGCAATCCAGCCCGTTTATGGCAGGTCGTTGGTCCTACCTAATTGAAATGATGTCTAGAGAGGCACCTGGGGTGTTCCTCTACCATGAGAAGCTGTATGTCGCTAAAAACCAATAATTATGTTATGGTAATGCCCCCCCCCCCCCCCCACCCTTCTGTTCTGACTTTAAAATACCAGTTGAACAATAAAACGTTTAACCTTAAACATACGTTTCATAAAACTATAGTATATTTTTAAATTATCTGGATTTATTTCAGTAAACAAGGCAACGATGAATAACATATATGAAGAGAAACATTTTTAAAAAGCGTTTCTATATTTTATTTTGCTATCCTTTATGTGTCTTAACATGTCAATCTAAAGTAATATACAATGAAATTAGGATTATTAAAACTTCTAATGCTCCCTTGATATCCATGTCAATATCGGCCAGTTTAGTCAAGGGAAATAAATATTCAACAAGAAGACTGCCCCGCTGTGTTCCTTTGTTTGTTCGTTTTGTCATTGTGTGTTGACTTTGTGTGCGCGTGTGTGTGTATGCTTATTGTTCGTCTTGTCCTTGTGTGTTGGCTTTGAGTGTGTGTGTGTGTGTGTTGTTCGTTTTGTCCTGGTGTGTGGGCTTTGGGTGTGTGTGTGTGTGTGTGTGTGTGTGTGTGTGGTGCACGCGTTTGCGTGCTGGGGGGTTCGTTTTGAGGAGGCTGCGCTTTTGGTGCGTGGCATTCCCTGTTTGATATTTTTCTTTGTTTTTAGTATATAATAAATAAGATACACGGCCACATTAGTCAATACACACTTTTAAGCTATGAAACGTGCATGCATTCTGCACTTTTACATACGATCGGGTATTTATAAAGCAAAACAAAATGTAGTTTTTAAAGTTAAAATTTCATGTTTTTATGTAGTACATATTTTACAGAACACATATTTTACATCAAAATTATATAAATCTAATATTAAGACTAAAAAGGAGGGGTCGAAAAGTGGGGGACGAAATGACCAATTTGAATTTTTCAAGGGATACGAAATGACCAACATGGGGACGAGTTAACTTGCGGACGAGTTGACTGTAAATCGTTTACGGGAGATCACTCCGTATCAGAGTGGCAGAATTGTTTCACTTCCGGAGGGATTCAGGTTTATGACGCAAGCTATTTCCACAGGAGTCTAGCAACGGATTATACTGTCTAACAATACAGCTCAGAGCACCTGCACACCCCTTAAGAAAATATTATCTATTCCATTCGAATAATAAACCTGTGGAATTTTTCATCCAGCAATCAAAATGTACAGTTTTAATCAGCTGTTAAATTACCTTCACCCCAGATATACAGGAAGTAAAGGTGAAAGCAATACCGGGCTGCGGCCGGAAAAAGTCAACAACTATTCTGTGGACATGAGCCATCTAATGATTACAGTAAAATGACTTATGAATGGATGTGACATATAATGTCTTTAAATAAGATCAGGAAGTATTTTACATTTCTCATTAGTTTTAATGAGCAATATAATGTTTAAGGTGAAATTTGATAAGAGCATACGTAGACCTAGTGACATTTACAAAAATAATATACTATTGTTTAATTGGCAGTTATTTCAAGGCATTATTGAGTACCCCAATTTATAATAGATTTAATTCAAATAATTGCCAGCCAACGAACTAAGAGAGACGAGTATTTTCTATCTGTCGTTAACAAATTGCTAGAGATAAAGGACATCAACAGACACAGTGACATTATAAATATGATCTTCCATATCTTCAGATAGATACCAGAGATTTAACCCAAACATAGAAACACAAACTATAAAATGTCTGTAATATTCTGTAACTTACTTCCAGTGTTCACGCCGAGAAAAGTACCCGTTTGATACACAGTCCGCCATAATAGCCGTCGGGTGAAAGTTCTGTAAGTTCTAGCCGTAAGTTTGAAAGAAAAATGCTGAGTTGTGCGGATTTTCTTATGTTTGCTTTATATTGTATTAAAGTCTGTAAGAAAAACATGCGTTTTTTTAGATTAAACAGTTTACCACTGGTATTCGCTTTAAAAAGTATTTATTTTACACCACTTGCTTCCATGTATTAAGTAGTTCACTAGCTCTGCATTCACGATATTCTGACATTTAGAGAGAAATCAGTAATAACCAAAACTACATTATTAATTTCTGGCAACATGTGCAAATTGTATGTTGTTTTTCATATTTGTCTCATAGCACTGTGCTAGTTTAAAAGAAATAATGTAATTTATTATTAAAAACTCATATTCGTTGTTTAAAATATCAAATTTAAATGTCTTTAAAACTTTTCGTTGCTACGTGACAATAAATTTAGAAAAGCATCCTTTCGTTATCAGCTAACAAAGAAATAGTTTGCGACAAATGTATTATGAAATCCATATATCGCATTTAAAGAATATGCAATGTAGGCGCTGTGTGGCCTGTAAATTAGAACATATCGGTCTATGGGTGACTGCCTGACTAACAGAAACTTGCGATAGGTTTTATATAGCAATAATTTACAAAATAGAAGTAGGATTGCATGGCATTGTGTTAATATTGCTGTCTTTTGAAATAAGCTCTAAATATGAAATATGTTGCACGGTGATATTTTTGGTTTAATTAGCTGTAGATTTCAGTCCTTTTTTACATTATGATTTTAAATTACTTTAAAGTCTGAGAAATAATCATAACTAGGAAACTTTGAGACAAAAAATAGGACTAAAAAGGAGGGGTCGTAATGACCAAAACGGGGACGTGTTGACTGGCGGTCGAGTTGACTAGGGAAAGAGTTGACTGTAAATCGTTTACGGGAGAACACTCCGTAGTGGCAGAGAACTCTGTCGCAGGGGATTCAGGTTTATGACGTTTAACAAGCTATTTGCTCAGGAGCCTTGTAACGGATTATACTGTCTAACAATACAGCTCAGAGCACCTGCACACCTCTTAAGAAAATATGATCTATTCCATTCGGAAACCTGTGAATTTTTTCATTCACCAATCAAAATGTACAGTTTTAATCAGCTGTTAAATGACCTTCACCCCAGACATAAACAGGAAGTAATGATGATATCAATACCGGCCTATGGCCGGAAAAAGGACATAGATATTAAATCTGGACTGATTATTAATAACATAAATTTCTATAGAAATTGCATAAAATGCATAAAGATATCCTGAGCCTGCAATTTACATAGGAGGTAAAATGACGTGGTTAGCGTTTTCTAAAGCTAAGTCTGCGGCCTGTTTTTTATGCAGCTATTCTGCATTACAAATGATGTGTAGCAATTGTCCAAATATTTACTTCAATGACTAGGAAAATAGTTCAAAATAAACTTTATTATCACACATGAATTAAACACAACACTGGGTCCAATAAAATAAAATCCGATTTTTTCTCTTCTTTATTTTATTTTTCAGAAGATGTGTAGCCTGATTTTGATTAATATGGACTTTGAGAGACTAGAAATGTAAACGGAAAACACGTGATTTTGTAATGCATTCACTGTTAAACTACCGGACAATTTCGGAACACTTTAAAAGAATCTCCGTAAACTAATTGCGGTAACAAAGCTGGTTATTTGCTTGCTAATGACATATACAGACATCAAGAGAGATCACACTCTGCTATGCCTTTTCGCTGATTTTGAAGATATCAACCCGTCGAGACGGGCCGGAATACTCAATATTGAGACTCGCAGCGGTCTGACATTGTTGAAGTTAAAATAGTATTTTACCTTTAGAATACAATCGAACCATAACACAAGCGGTTTGTCAAACATACTTGACATGAAAAACAAATACAATATATTATACTTTTGTAGGTCTGATAGCATCAATTGACATCTTTATATCTGACTGTCATCTTTATTTTGATTTACTTCAGTAAACAAGTCAGCGTTAAAAATGCGAGAGGCGTACATAAAGTGTAAATATTGTTTTATCTATGCTAGCTATGCTAGACGGTTAACGCTTTAGATGAAGGTAAACATTTTGTCTTTTACTTTTTTTCTGCATTTTGTACAAATCTTGATTTTTTTCTTTAATTAACATGTTGCCATATCATATGTATTTCAGTGTTCATAGGTAGACACCCAACTTGTTTTCGTATTCTGAACTGGAGTTGACGCAATTGAGCATTTTTTATGTTTAGCAGATGTGAACTATAGGAAATCGCATAAAAGTATATAAGCAGGTTTAATTTCATTTTATTTCAAAATTGTGGTTCGTAAACATACGCCTATTACCGTTAAGCAATTCATCTAGCGGAGGCTTTTCATTGCCTTTATACTGACGTTTTGAAAAATACAGGGTTTAAATTAAAAAGAAAGCTACATATCTAAACATAAAGAACAACCTTAAATTTATCCAAACGAACGTTCACAAAGACCATCTAGTGTAATTCAGCCGATAGAATAAATTGCGTAATTTTTGTTTTTGTCCAAAACAATCAGTGAAGTCATTATGTCAAAGAAAAGATATTCCCACTACTGAACCACTCATTTTAAAAACTGTCTGGGGGA
>NW_026461350.1:0-4308 GCF_021730395.1 Mercenaria mercenaria | reverse complement strand
TTCTAAGTCCACAAAAAAACTCTTACCAGGTAGAGATACCTTAAAATGCACCTAAAATTTTAAAGTAACATCTATGTTGTACCACAGAAAAGTGGTCTTGTTTTTTCCCTACGGTCAATTATAAAAAAGTTACTATATAAGTTATTTATAGTAACAACTAAGGGAAGGTAATCTTAAAAAAAAAAAAAAAATCAAAAAAAAAATTGTTAGTCCACACAAAAATCTTTACCAGGTAGAGATTGGTCAAAATACACCTCATAATTGGATGTAGCATGCATGTTGTACTACAGAAAAGTGGTCTCGATTTTTCCCTACGACTAGTAATGAAAAAGTTACAATATAAGCTATTTATAGTAACAACAAAGGGAAGTAATTCTAAAGAAGGGAACTGCGCATGACACTTCATCTCATGATAGTGTATAATTGTGCCAAGTTACATCAAAATCCCTCTATGCATGAAGAAGAAATGCTTCGGACAGTCATTCTTGTATCTGACCTTTGGCCTCTAAGTGTGACCTTGACCTTAGACCTAGGGACCTGGTTCTTGCGCATGACACTCCGTCTTGTGGTGGTGAACATTTGTGCCAAGTTATATCAAAATCCCTCCATGCATGAAGAAGAAATGCTCCGGACAAAGTTTTCATTCTTGTATCCTTTGACCTCTAAGTGTGACCTTGACCTTAGACCTAGGGACCTGGTTCTTGCGCATGACACTCCGTCTCATGATAATGAACAATTGTGCCAACTTTCATCAAAATCCCTCTATGCATGAAGAAGATATGCTCCGGACAAAGTTTTCATTCTTGTATCCTTTGACCTCTAAGTGTGACCTTGACCTTAGACCTAGGGACCTGGTTCTTGCGCATGACACTCTGTCTCATGATGATAAACAATTGTGCCAACTTTCATCAAAATCCCTCTATGCATGAAGAAGATATGCTCCGGACAAAGTCATACTTGAATTTGGCCTTTGACCTCTAAGTGTGACCTTGACCTTAGACCTAGGGACCTGGTTCTTGCGCATGACACTCCGTCTCATGATGGTGAACAACTGTGCCAAGTTTCATCAAAATCCCTCCATGCATGTAGAAGATATGCTCCGGACAAGGTCTGTGGACGCCGCCCGCCCGCCCGCCCGCCCATCCGCCCGCCCGCCCATCCGCCTGCCCGCCCATCCGCCCGCCAGGGGCGTTCCCATAATACGTCCCATTTTTCAAACGGGCGTATAACAAGAGCACCGCCTTGCGGGTGCTGACGCTCATCTGATTTTTTTTGTGTAATAGAAATATTGTCCTACCCATGATTTTCTAAGTCTAAAAAGGGCCATCATTCTTGCAAAAAGCAGGATAGAGTTATGTTTCTTGATGTACAGTGTCCACTTATGATGGTGAAAAACTGTTGCAAGTTTTAAAGCAATAGCTTTGATAGTTTATGAGAAAAGTTGACTTAAACATAATACTCAACCAAGAAAATGATTTTCTAAGTCCAAAAGGGGCAATAATTATTGCAAAAAGCAGGATGGAGTTATGTTGCTTGCTGTACAGGGTCAGCTTATGATGGTGAACAAGTGTTGCAAGTTTCAAAGCAATAGCTTTGATAGTTTAAGAGAAAAAGTTGACCTAAACATAAAACTTAACCAAGAAATCTGATACTTTCTAAGTCCAAAAGGGGCCATAAATCTTGCAAAAAGCAGGACGGAGTTATGTTTCTTGCTATACAGGGTCAACTTATGATGGTGAACAAGTGTTGCAAGTTTTAAAGCAATAGCTTTGATAGTTTAGGATAAAAGCTGACCTAAACATAAAACTTAACCAAGAAATCTGATATTTTCTAAGTACAAAAGGGGCCATAAATCTTGCAAAAAGCAAGATGGAGTTATGTTTCTTGCTATACAGGGTCAGCTTATGATGCTGAACAAGCATTCCAAGTTTCAAAGCAATAGCTTTGATAGTTTAGGAGAAAAGCTGACCTAAACATAAAACTTAACCAGGCAACGCCGACGCAGACGCCGACGCCGACGCCGACGCCGACGCCGACAACCGCTCAAGTGATGACAATAACTCATCATTTTTTTTCAAAAAATCAGATGAGCTAAAAATGACCTTTAACGTCTAAGTGTGACCTTGACCTTTGAGCTACGGACCTGGGTCTTGCGTGCGACACATCGTCTTACTGTGGTACACATTCATGCCAAGTTATTTGAAAATCCATCCATGGTTGACAAAGATATGGACCGGACACGCCCATCAATGCACTATCCTTTAATGTCTAAGTGTGACCTTGACCTTTGAGCTACGGACCTGGGTCTTGCGCGCGACACGTCGTCTTACTGTGGTACACATTCATGCCAAGTTATTTGAAAATCCATCCATCGATGACAAAGATATGGACCGGACACGCCCATCAATGCACTATCCTTTAATGTCTAAGTGTGACCTTGACCTTTGAGCTACGGACTTGGGTCTTGCGCGCAACACGTCGTCTTACTGTGGTACACATTCATGCCAAGTTATTTGAAAATCCATCCATCCATGACAAAGACATGGACCGGACACGCCCATCAATGCACTCTCCTTTAATGTCTAAGTGTGACCTTGACCTTTGAGCTACGGACCTGGGTCTTGCGCGCGACACGTCGTCTTACTGTGGTACACATTCATGCCAAGTTATTTGAAAATCCATCCATCCATGACAAAGATATGGACCGGACACGCCCATCAATGCACTCTCCTTTAATGTCTAAGTGTGACCTTGACCTTTGAGCTACAGACCTGGGTCTTGCGCGCGACACGTCGGCTTACTGTGGTACACATTCATGCCAAGTTATTTGAAAATCCATCCATCGATGACAAAGATATGGACCGGACACGAAAATTGCGGACAGACTGACAGACTGACAGACCGACAGACTGACAGACCGACAGACGGTTCAAAAACTATATGCCTCCCTTCGGGGGCATAAAAAGTAACATTTATCGCATCGGAAGTACCGTCATTACAATGCAACAGAACAAAGAGAAATACCTATTTATTGTGTAAATATGACAATAACTGCATTCCTAACTAATATTCTGCAGAAAAGTTTTAATAGAATAAATAAACCTGTTTGAACATTAGTGCAAATGTCGTATATATTTTTTAATTACGTTGCATTTTTGTATCTTCGCCATTGTCCGTAAACATTGTATGTAACACCTTCGGAGTAGATCGCCAGTTTGTCTGGTCGCGCTAATTATGAGTGTCACCATAACATTTTACTGCTTTGAAAACCAAGTGTGAATTTGAATTTGAAAACAAACAATAACCACCATTCTGCGCTGTATATATGTACAAATTTACAGTATATAGATTAACACTGATTTAAACAAATGTAGATTTTATGTCATGTTTATTTGTGTGCCTGGTCGATTTCATTATGAATACCAGTCAGCCGCCAGCCATTTAATATGGTAGAGTTTTTCACACTCTGATGGGCAGTAATAAGCCAGTTTGCGTGAATAGGTTTCATTCTTGAAAGTTTTTAGTCAACTGCGACGTCTTTCACATCAATCCTGTTTTGTATTTGTCCCTCAACTTCATTTTCATACCAGCACTGAAAACTTTTTTTGACAGACCGTTTGATTTCTTCGTTACCCGCAACATCTAGTGGTTATTTATATATTGCATTTTATTAAAAAATTACTTAATGCGTATGCAAACGTTATTAAGATATATATTTTTAAAGACGAAACGTGTATATATAGTCCCGAGCAGAACTGCTTGATACAACGGTCATGTTCGGTCATATTTGGGCCATTCCGTATTCCATCGGAAATTGGTCTTTCAGATACCGCCAATTGGCTATTTTAGCGCTGTTGATATTGCGCTAATACAAGTACGCGCTAATAAGTCGAAACTACTCAATTTAAGGCTTTTGCGCTAAAATTTAACCGTGCTAATATAAGTACACTTACAGTATGTAAAGCTATTTTTTTTATTTATGTATAATTACAGATGAAGTCAAAATACATCAAAGATACCCAATGCACATCTTTCACTAAGATTGTTTTCAATGATTGGAAATCCTCATGACTTTGACTT
Source organism: Mercenaria mercenaria (assembly GCF_021730395.1). Classification (NCBI taxonomy): domain Eukaryota; kingdom Metazoa; phylum Mollusca; class Bivalvia; order Venerida; family Veneridae; genus Mercenaria; species Mercenaria mercenaria. The sequence goes on along the minus strand of NW_026461350.1, from coordinate 228 downwards.
GACACAATAATATAAAGTAAGTGTGTTTTCAGAGCTACATTCACAATTAAATGTCATGTATAACAATTCTTTAAGAAAAAGCTTCCAGTTTTTTTAGTGGCAAGTACACATTTATACTGTGCTTTATAGCTATACATGTATTACATGGTAGACGGTAATATTTTCAACCAAACACACAGTACTGTTCGTACACACAAACATTATGTTAATTTTATGTTTAAACAGACT